>NC_092633.1:71866464-72168884 GCF_039555335.1 Amphiura filiformis
TTTTTATTCTTTTTCTCTTCTTTCTCTTCTTTCTTTCTTTCTTTCTTTCTTTCTTTCTTTCTTTCTTTCTTTCTTTCTTTCTTTCTTTCTTTCTTTCTTTCTTTCTCTTTTTCTTTCTTTCTTTAAACGCTTTATCGAGATGATCGAAATTTCTTGACGCAGCGATATGATTTTGTGCCCTATGGTTAGTGTGTCGCTTTCAGACATACAAACCATCTCAAAGGTTAGGTCTTAGTAATAGGAAACTTTCTTGAAGGCACCATGTAAACAATCCTTAGAAAAGTTGTTTTTTGCCGTTCACCATTTTCTGCGACTCCTTTTCTCCGATGAAGGCTGTTAGGAGTCACACAAGCCAACTAGTTTCTTTATCTCTTACATTTATTATACTAGGATACATATACGGGTTTTTACACCTACCTTTACACGAATTTAATTGGTTATTCCATAAAAATATTTGACTACCTTATTTACTAAGCATCTCACATGATATAATTTGAATCCTTTGTTGATTAAGATTGACAAGTCATTGGTTTGTGATGAGTCTACTAATAATGTAGATTTGGGGGATATAGGAGTAAAACGATGGATCTTCTTTCAGACTAGGTTTTTAAAAATGTTCAAATGCGTAATTTACATGCAATTGCACGATTCCATGTAACTTGAGTAAACTGAAGCATATTGCTACGTACGTGTGTCCGACAACGGGTTTTGTGTAGCCTCGGAAATATAAAGCACTTCTTCATCTGCAGATGGATAAAGTTGCCAGTTTTACGATGATGATATAGGCCTACGGTGACATTATTAGGTGCTATATAGTAGCCGCAGTTTGTGTCTATCCGGGACTTTAAAAGACCGACGCGAATGCGTTGTGTCAGCGATGCGCTCCCTGTAAACCATGTCTGGATAGTATATTTGGCACGTGTCATGTCAAAAACAGACACTTTTGGGCAGAAAAATTGAAGAAAAAAATGTAAACAGGTTGCACACAAGGGATTTTGGATTTCTCCCTTTACCGTTGGTTCCTTGTCATAGATTGAGCTAATGTTGTAATGTGTTAAAACAACGGGAACCATCGCAATTAATTTGTTTATTACTGTCAGACTTGTTACTCCAGTAATATGTTAAA
Organism: Amphiura filiformis; assembly: GCF_039555335.1. Classification (NCBI taxonomy): domain Eukaryota; kingdom Metazoa; phylum Echinodermata; class Ophiuroidea; order Amphilepidida; family Amphiuridae; genus Amphiura; species Amphiura filiformis. The sequence goes on from NC_092633.1 coordinate 71,867,591, forward strand.
GACGTAAATTGTTTCTTATTTGAACTACTGATCGTAAATTATATTTAACTTGTTTATTCTCTTTTCTTTTCTTTTGTCTGGTTTAAGATTTTTATACACAATATTAAATAATAAAAAACAGTTTCACGTACTGCGCGTGTTTTGATTCTGTCAGCAGTATAACATGGTAATTTAGACCCATGCCTTGTTGACATGAAGTCAGTGTCTCTGAACTGTCAGCACGTGTAAAAGATACATAGCGTGATTAATTTGTACGGTTGTTAAAACAAGTTGTGGAGTGGAATTGAATGTGAATGAGCTGCTCCAGTATACACAACGCCCACTCAAGAGATAGTTGCAGGGTATTAAGGCGTTTCTCAGATTGTATGCGTGGTGTGCTGATTACACCCATCGTTACAGGGCGTTACACATATCTCACTTGCAATTCGTAGGTGTCTAACTCTGATCATGTGTTGTTAAAGCCCCTTTAATATATTAAAGGAGTATTTCGTGATCCTAGCATCCTCTTTCTATGATATTTTTCAGTAAATATCCACGAAAAACGCTTATTCCCAAAATGTCAGTTGTTTCCGATGTTGCGTTTGCGAGTTAATATGCATGATTATGTGCATTACACTGCTCCATAGACAATGTGTTGCAATTTCACGATATTTTTGCGAAACGAAATAATCTGCAAGAAATTTTTGTACATAAGCATTATGTAGCCAGAGGTTTCCAGTGGTACAAAAATCTCTTTTTTGAGAAAAGTGGACGAGGATGCTGTGGATCATAGCATGTCTCCGGTACATCCTTTAGCACTGATGAGAACTGGCTTTACTTAAATAAGCTATAGAAAAATCTCCTGCATGCATATGATGAATACCAAATGATGAAATCGGGTCAATAAACTTATATATGGATGCGTGACGTGCGTCATCTAATCTGGGGCACGAGTCATCGGCTATTTGTTCGGTTATTTTTCGATGGAAAGTTTCGTTTTTTTATGTTATCAAGTAGATATTCGAGATATTCCGATATTATTCCCCATTGCTACACTAACAAAGTAATGTCTCCATAAGCACAGAAGTAAGACAGAAAGTACTAGAGCTATAATAACATAACCTCACGGGAATGTGGAACAGCAGGTGAGTACACACAGGGAAAGGATAATTTTGACGTCAACGCGAAAAGGTAGAAAAGAGGGGCATAGTATAGTTTCACCGCCTTTTGCAATACCAATGCATGATACTGTTTCGCTTGTTACGGCATGCATACGTATGAATACATGGATACAAAACTCCCCAAGTCCATGGAAAGTGATTTTAAGAAAACTAAAAAAACGGTGTATCATTTTAATTTTTTCAGTAAAATTAACCTGGTTAACTGTAATAGGTATGACGATTAGCAGCTATTAGCATTTCGGGAGCATCGTGTGGCCATTTTATATGCCGGACTTGAGTTGTTGTTTGAATAACATAGTTCGAGTATTCTTTACCCTTTACTCTTAGTCTTTTTTTTTTGTTCTGTGTCCATGCAGCTTCATTTCTGTGTTTGTATCACTTATTATGTTATCATTGTTGCTATCACCTCAATTTAGCACATCAGCCATCTTGGCCTGTTTGCAAGGACACTATAATATGTGTGCAAAAACCACCTGGACTTTCACATGATCAATAAACGCATGCAGAGGGTGGATTTGTGGGTTTTTTTAATATACATTATGATAGGCATATGTATAAGCAACAATTTCCCATGCTTAACTCAATTTGGCCAAAGTATTGGTTTTTGTATTCAGGTATTCATATACATACTATCAAACGATATCTCAAGTAACAAAAAAGAATTAGGTTAACACTTGTAACTGATTAGCATACACGCAGCTAGCTACGCATACACGCAGCTAGCTACACATACACGCAGTTAGCTACGCATACACGCAGCTAGCTACGCATTGCATTTTTTCCTGTTTCGAACACTGTGCCGGTGTGGTTGGTTTGAATATAAATTGTCGATGAGACTTTATTAATATGAATGACAACACAAGACGGCAATGACCTACCTTGACATATGGCGTTCATTCCTTCTTTGGGTTCAGTGGTGCTTCATGATGTCCTGTCACTTCCTTCAGCTAGCCTTCTAACTTTGACCAAAGAGCTGATGTTCACTTTGTTACACTCGGCTTTCGGGTAGTCTTACCAACCGTCTTGAGTCTACTCAAAGAATCGCCTGTCGTGTCATTCTTCAGTCTTGGAACCTCTACCATGAGGACCTTCTCTTGGATTCCGACCTGCCTTGTTCTTCTCCCAACCCTTTCCAGCCTCATCCCAGACCCGTTCTACGAAACCTCAATTCCCGCGCTGTTCAAGTTCCTTTCCGCCGGCTTTCATTGTCCCAGAGATCATTTTATCCGTTTGCCCTCTCTATCTGGAATTATCTCCCTGAGGCTATTGTCACTTTTCTTTTTCGGTGGTGGTTTTCCTCTTGGGCTTTTGCCATGGATACACACTGTGCCATGGATATTTGCCTCAAATGCTTTGCGAACATATGATGGGGGCATTCTCTGTATATGGCCGAAGCCTTGGTTCGCCCTATTCTGGAGTATGGTTGTACTACATGGCATCCTCTGAACATAACCCTTACCAACCGTCTTGAGTCTACTCAAAGATTCGCCTGTCGTGTCATTCTTCAGTCTTGGAACTTCTCCCATGAAGACCTTCTCTTGGATTCCGACCTGCCTTTTCTTAGTAAGCGTCGTGATGTTGCTTCTCTGTTTCACTTATTTAAAATCTTTGCCAATCTTTGTTCTTCTCCAAACCCTTTTCAATGCTTCTTCCCTCCATTTTAATGTAAGGGCAATCCTTCAATTTATTTATTGTGTACTCAATATTGGATCTGCCTGGCCTTGTGCCAAATGTTATAAATAAATAAATAAAGTACCGGAGTCTTGTTATGGAAATTCTGTCCAGGATGGTAAATTATATGACAAGATTGCAATAGCCTTTGCAATGTGTCGATATCTTTGAAAAGTTTCCTCGTTCATTTACTTTTCTTATAGCACTCAATTCGGTGAGCAACATAGTCATGATAGTAAATACTGCAAATGTTCAAGTACCTTTGAGCTGGAGCGTTGGTTAGCAGATTAGGAAAATGTTAAATGTCAATTGTCCAGACAATTGGTCCTAAGGGATGACGGTTGCTATGATGCAGTATTTACTAATATGAGTTTTTAAACTTGAGACTTTAAAAAGTCTCAAATTAATTCACTTTGAGGACTTTAATACACAGAGTAGAGTATGTTTGAGAATGTCTAATCCATTCCCCGATGTTATCACCCCTTGCTAAACAAACTCCATGTCCCTATGAGCATTGATGTACAATTACAAGATAGAAAATAGTATTATATCATATCCCTACGGGAATAACAGTGCGGGGATAGATGAGTATACATAAGGACCCTAACGCAGAAAGGAGTAGACAAGGAGTGAATATTATATAGTACTAAAAATGTAGTTTACCATTTCTTGTAACAATGCTGCATGAACTCTTTCGCATTTATTACGATTTAGCCAGAACGAAGGCCGAAAACATCTTTTCATAAGTTCACTCAGGTGATACACAATTAATTATGGTCTATTTTATAATTACTGCTCTATAATTCTAAGGTAACTTGTTTATTTCTGAAGACAGCATGCATGAGCAATTACATGCTCGTGCATTTGAATTACACATAATTGCATAGATAGTTAAATGACTAATTGTGATGTGCCCTGAGTAATTTAATGTATCTTTCACAGCATTTATTCAAGCATATTTTATATTCATAATACCATTTTTAGCTCATTACTTTTCTTAGTGCAATTTTGTTTTTGAAAATGCTCCTTCCCAGTATGTGCATCTCTTGTAATCCTGGCTGGCCTAGGTATTTAAATGTATTTTTACATAGTGTTTTTATAAAGTATATTCATTGTATGTGCAATTCTATGTTATTTTGTTGTACATGTACTGTTTTAAAAGTATTTTGATGTATTTTGTTTTGACCCCTGGAAAACAGTGATTGCACTGATTGGGTTTCCCCAGGCAAAATAAGATCTAATAAAATAAAATAAATAAAATTTACAACTTAAAGCTATGTCATGAGAGATGTGAAAGATGAGAAATCCCTTTGCAAGAGTTGGTGTGTGATGACATTTTGGGAATCCCCTTTACCACGCAGTTCACACAGGAAGTATTGTGAAGTGAAAGGTTGATTTTTATAATTGAGAATTCCATACTACATCATATGTTGTGAAGGTAGTTGGCTATTATGATTATTGCAGTGTTGTTGTGGGCTAGTTAGTGTGCTTACAGTCCATATGCCTTCAAAGAAAGGTAATAGCGAACCAGACATATCTTATGTAATCAATGCACTACTATCCAGTAATATTGGGGAAGATCTAGAATACGTCAAAGTGCGTACTTCTTAAAGGAATATATTCTTCTGTCGACTTACTGAAGTCTGGTTTTTGAAGCAACACATCTGTCAATATAAGTGGGATAGACCTGTTTTCCATTAGAAATTTCCAATTTGGCGTTTTCAATGCCATTTAAGCTTATCATGAAATTAAGAAAAATATCTGCTCACGCTGCTTTTAGAATTTTTACCTGATCGTCGGCTTTTGCAGGCAACAGAATGCAGATTGGCTCACGATATATGTCGTATTCCTCTATGTGGATCTATTGATGATAAAATTACTTTGAATTCCTTGTAACAAGATGATAACGTACCTCTGTTTATAGGGTTCGTCGCTGTGGCATGGAAAAGCCGTGGCCTTTAGCGCCGTATCAATATCTCGAAAAAGGGTACGACTAGCGAGAATGTGTTCATATTTCCCGCATGAAAGCTTGCGTCAGCGCCTAAACTATACTATTATGGATACGTTGGTTGCCCATTATCAAACATGTGCTGTGATTGGTGCTGCTCTTTGTATAATGCCAGAACCGATTAGCAAGCCGCCAATGACCGACCTTGTTACAGACTCTTAATCTGTTATCATGGTTATAAAGCATACAGATAAAAGACTTATTGGTTTAGAAGCTGGTCAATGGATAATCCGTCAGGGCACACACCAGTTTGACTATGTAGTGAAATACCCATTATTGATTAGGCGCGGGTATTAAATGCACAGCTCCTTTGCGTGTATAGCAGAAAATTATAAATAATATAATGTTCAGAATTTAGTAACTAAAATACTAACTGCATTCTGAATTATGTATTTATTTATTTATTTATTTACGGGTCCTATGTCTATTTATTTATTTATTTGTTTATGTACTGACATTGAATAACATCGTACATTACATAAATATCAGTATTGATTTATTCTATTCAGCAATATCAAGGACTACTATCAAACCTCTCACAGCAAATAGCTAGTTGGCTTAGTGGTAATGCATTGAGTTTCAGAACCGCGAGGTCCCGGGTTCGATTCCCAGCTCTGCCTAATTTTTTTCAAGGCTGGGAAAAATATCAATTTCTGAACTGCTACCTTATTTGGCGCGCGATCTGAGCTATTCCTTTTCTGATGGCTGTGTCTCTTGCAGGCACACTCCTTCTGGAATCCAAACCAGGTTCCTGCCCAGTACCCCCCTCCCTTAAATAATAAAAAAAAGTTTCACGTACTGCGCGTGTTTTGATTCTGTCAACAGTATAACATGGTAATGAACATTTAGACCCATACCTTGTTGACATGAAGTCAGTGTCCCTGAACTGTCAGCACGTGTAAAAGATACATACCGTGATTAATTTGTACGGTTGTTAAAACAAGTTGTGGAGTGGAATTGAATTTGAATGAGCTGCCCCAGTATACATCTCACAAGTTCAACTCCCACTCAAGATAGTTGCAGGGTATTAAGGCGTTTCTCTGATTGTATGCGTGGTGTGCTGATTACACCCATCGTTACACCAAATCTCATTAGCAATTAATAGGAGTCTAACTCTGATCATGTGTTATTAAAGCCCTTTTAATATATTAAAGGAGTATTTCGTGATCCTAGCATCCTCTTTCTATGATATTTTTCAGTAAATATCCACGAAAAACGCTTATTCCCAAAATGTCAGTTGTTTCCGATGTTTCGTTTGCGAGTTATGCATGATTATGTGTATATTACACTGCGCCATAGGCAATGTGTTGCAATTTCACGATATTTTTGCGAAACGAATTAATCTGCAAGAAATTTTTGTACATAAGCATTATGTAGCCAGAGGTTTCCAGTGGTACAAAAATCTCTTTTTTGAGAAAAGTGGAGGATGATGCTGTGGATCATAGCATGTCTCCTGTTCATCCTTTAGCACTGATGAGAACTGGCTTTACTTAAATAAGCTATATAGAAAAATCTCCTGCATGCATATTTATTATGATGAATACCAAATGATGAAATCGGGTCAATAAACTTATATATGGATGCGTGGCGTGCGTCATCTAATCTGGGGCACGAGTCATCGGCTATTTATTCGGTTATTTTTCGATGGAAAGTTTCGGTTTTTTTAATGTTATAAAGTAGATATTTGAGATATTCCGATATTATTCCCCATTGCTACACTAACAAAGTAATGTCTCCATAAGCACAGAAGTAAGATAGAAAGTACTAAAGTTAATTTCTTTAAACTTCCGTGGTCCGAGCTGTGCGCCAAGCGTCTACGAGCGTACACACAGAAAAAATAAGCAATCACGCTGATTGGCTGATCAATGCACTTGACAACAAGTCGGTTGACCCATTGGTTGTCTGTTCGGCGCGTAGTAGGCGACCTTGTCACTTTTACGCGATCGCAATTCACCAGCGCGTACCCCGACCACGGAAGTTTAAAGAAAACAACTTTAGTACTATAATAACATAACCCCACGGGAATGTGGAACAGCAGGTGAGTACACACAGGGAAAGGATAATTTTGACGTCAACGCGAAAAGGTAGAAAAGAGGGGCATAGTATAGTTTTACCGCCTTTTGCAATACCAATGCATGATACTGTTTCGCTTGTTACGGCATGCATACGTATGAATACATGGATACAAAACTCCCCAAGTCCATGGAAAGTGATTGTGAGAAAACTAAAAAAACGGTGTATCATTTTAATTTCTTCAGTAAGATTTACCCGGTTAACTGTAATAGGTATGACAAATAGCATTTCGGGGGCATCGTGGGGTCATTTTATATGCTGGACTTGGGTTGTTGTTTGAATCACATAGTTCGAGTATTCTTTACCCTTTACTCTAAAGCATCCAGCATACTTTCCTGCCGCTTGCCGCTGCGGCAAGCGGCAGGGCGTTTTAACCAATGACAAGCCTTGATTATGTCCGTTTGTCTGCAATACGCGTGCGCCACGCCGCTCAGCGGCAAACGGCAGGGTAGTATGAAACCAGCATAAGTCCTTTTTTTTGTTCTGTGTCCATGCAGCTTCATTTCTGCATTTTTTATCACTTATTCTGTTATCATTGTTGCTATCACCTCAATTTAGCATGTCAGCCATCTTGCCCCGTTTGCGAGGGCTCTATAATATGTGTGCAAAAACTCCTGGACTTTCACATGATCAATAGACGCGCGCAGAGGGTGGATTTTTTAAAATACATTATGATAGGCATATGTATATATATATAAGCAACAATTTCCCATGCTTAACTCAGTGCAATTTGGCCAAAGTATATAAGGTGGTTTTTTGTATTCAGGTATTCAAATACATACTATCAAAAGATATCTCAAGTAACAAAAAAGAATTAGGTTAACACTTGTAACTGATGAGCATACACGCAGCTAGCTACGCATCGCATTTTTTCCTGTTTCGAACACTGTGCCGGTGTGGTTGGTTTGAATATAAATCGTCGATGAACTTTTTCCGTACAATTATCTTGAGATTTTATTAATATGAATGACAACATAAGACGGCAATGACCTACCTTGGCATATGGCGTTCACTCCTACTTCAGTGGGCTACATGATGTGATGATGTCCTGTCACTTCCTTCAGCTAGCCTACTAACTTTGACTAAAGAGCCGATGTTCACTTTGTTACACTCGGCTTTCAGTTAGTCTTACCAACCGTCTTGAGTCTACTCAAAGATTCGCCTGTCGTGTCATTCTTCAGTCTTGGAACCTCTCCCATGAGGACCTTCTCTTGGATTCCGACCTGCCTTGTTCTTCTCCCAACCCTTTCCAGCCTCATCACAGACCCGGCCTACGAAACCTCAATTCCCGCGCTGTTCAAGTTCCTTTCCGCCGGCTTTCATTGTCCCAGAGATCATTTTATCCGTTTGCCTCCTCCATCTGGAATTATCTCCCTGAGGCTATTGTCACTTTTCTTTTTTGGTGGTGGTTTTCCTCTTGGGCTTTTGCCATGGGTACACACTGTGCCATGGATATTTGCCTCAAATGCTTTGCGAACATATGATGGGGGCATTCTCTGTATATGGCCGAAGCCTTTGTTCGCCATATTCTGGAGTATGGTTGTACTACATGGCATCCTCTGAACATAACCCTTACCAACCGTCTTGAGTCTACTCAAAGATTCGCCTGTCGTGTCATTCTTCAGTCTTGGAACTTCTCCCATGAGGACTTTCTCTTGGATTCCGACATGCCTCTTCTTAGTAAGCGTCGTGATGTTGCTTCGCTGTGTCACTTATTTAAAATCTTTGCCAATCTTTGTTCTTCTCCCAACCCTTTCCAGCCTCATCCCAGACCTGGTCTACGAAACCTCAATTCCCGTGCTGTTCAAGTTCCTTTCCGACGGCTTTCATTGTCCCAGAGTACCCGAGTCTTGTTATGGAAATTCTGTCCAGGATGGTAAATTATATGACAACATTGCAATAGCCTTTGCAATGTGCCGATATCTTTAAAAAGTTTCCTCGCTCATTTACTTTTCTTATAGCGCTCAATTCGGTGAGCAACATAGTCATGATAGTAAATACTGCAATGTTCAAGTACCTTTGAGCTGGAGCGTTGGTTAGCAGATTAGGAAAATGTTAAATGTCAATTGCCCAGACAATTGGTCCGGGATGACAGTTGCTATGATGCAGTATTTATTAATATGAGTTTTTAAACTTGAGACTTTAAAAAGTCTCAAATTAATTCACTTTGAGGACTTTAATACACAGAGTAGAGTATGTTTGAGAATGTCTAATCCATTGCCCGGTGTTATCACCCCTTGCTAAACAAACTCCATGTCCCTACGAGCATTGATATTCAATTACAAGATAGAAAATAGTATTATATCATATCCCTACGGGAAAGGTGGAATAACAGTGCGGGAATAGATGAGTAGACAAGGAGTGAACAGCATAAAGCACTAAAAATGTAGTTTACTATTTCTTGTAACAATGCTGCATGTACTCTTTCGTTGGCTACGATCTAGCAAGAACGAAGGCCGAAAACACCATTTTCATAAGTTCACTCAGGTGATACACAAGTAATTGTGGTCTATTCTATAATTACTGCTCTATAATTCTAAGGTAACTTGTTTATTTCTGAAGACAGCATTGCAATTACATGCTCGTGCATTTGAATTACACATAATTGCATAGATAGTTAAATGACTAATTGTGATGTGCCCTGAGTAATTTAATGTATCTTTCAAGCATCTATTCAAGCATATTTTATATTCATAATACCATTTTTAGCTCATTACTTTTCTTAGTGCAATTTTGTTTTTGAAAATGCTCCTTTACAGTATGTGCATCTCTTGTAATCCTAGCTGGCCTAGGTATTTAAATGTATTTTTACATAGTGTTTTATTTTTGTACTTGTACTGTTTTAAAAGTATTTTGATGTATTTTGTAAAATTGGAAAACAGTGCCTGCACTGATGGGGATTCCCCAGGCGAAATAAGATCTAAAAAAATAAAATAAATAACATTTACAATTTAAAGCTATGTCATGAGACAACCAAACTCCAACAGACTACCATCAGATCAAAATTCAAAATTGAACTTAAAAATAGATTTGATGTACTCCAAGATTATGAGGATGTAGAAGAGAGTGTAGAGAAGAAGTGGCAACATTTTGAGAATGCTTACAAAGAAACTGCACAGAAGGTTCTCGGGTACAAAAAGAAGGGCCAGAAACCATGGATCAGCAAGGAATCATGGGATTTAGTTGAGGAGAGGATAAAGCTGAAGAGTGACATTGAACAGACAAAGTCAAGCAGAATCAAACAGAACTTAAAAGACGAATACCGGAGCAAAGACAAGGAAGTCAAGAAAAGTAGGAGGGGCAGGCGGAATGGGCTGATGATCTCGCAGCTCGGGCAGAACAAGCAGCAGGAAATGGGCGAATGAAGGAATTGTATGACATTACAAAGACTTTAAGCAATGATAAAAGCAGAACAAGCAACGCTGTGAAGGACAAATCTGGGAACATATTAACAGAACAAGCAGCAAGGAGAACAAGATGGCGAGAACATTTTGAAGAAGTTTTAAATAGACCACTACCAACCAACCCAGTATCAGAGGAGTTAAATGAACATGAAACGGTAATCGAGGACATAAGTGATCAACACATCTCAAAAGCAGAAATTAAAGCAGCAATTAGAAAGATGAAAAACGGAAAATCTGGTGGCAAAGATGAAATTACGGCTGAATTGTTGAAAGTAGACATAGACACAACTGTAGACTGGCTCGCAGGCCTTGTTAACACAATCTGGGATAAAGAAGAAGTACCCAAAACATGGAAGCAGGGGCTCATAGTCAAGTTACCAAAGAAAGGAGATCTCACAGAATGTGGAATTCTGCCCCAAGTAAAGTATTTGGAAGAGTACTTATTGATAGAATTAGAGATGGAGTAGACAACAAGTTGAGAGATGAACAGGCTGGATTCAGAAGTGGAAGAAGTACAGTAGAGCAAATTTTTGTTTTGCGGAATATTATTGAGCAAGTCGTAGAGTGGCAGTCAACCTTATACATTACGTTTGTGGACTTTGAAAAAGCGTTTGACTCCGTACACCGAGAAAGCCTGTGGAAAATTATGGCTAGCTATGGAATTCCGTCAAAGATAATAAGAATGGTCCAGATCTTGTATGCAGAGAGCGAGTGCGCAGTGTTAGATGAAGGGGAGGAGTCAGAATGGTTTAAGGTGAAAACCGGTGTGAAGCAAGGAGATGTAATGCCTGGCTTTATTTTCTTGATTGTGGTTGATTGGATTATGAAACATGCAACAAAGGGAAATAACACAGGAATCAGATGGAAATTTATGACAAAATTAGAGGATTTGGACTTTGCGGATGATATAGCTCTTCTATCATCTACCATCCAACACATGCAGGATAAGGCAACAAAGCTATGTGAATTTGCAGCAAGAACTGGTTTAAAAATGAATACCAAGAAAACTGAAGTGCTTAGAATAAACAGCAAATCCAACACCAGGATAGTCTTAGCAGGCCAGCAACTAAATGAGGTAGAAATGTATACATACCTAGGTGCAAATGTCAGCAACCAAGGTGGAGGGGGAGAAGACATGAGGAACAGAATTTGCAAGGCAATGGGATCATTCATGAAGCTCAAACAAATCTGGAATGCAAGCAAACTCACTTTAGGAACCAAACTGAAGCTGTTCAAATCTCTGGTAATGTCAGTATTATTATACGGCTGTGAAACTTGGAAGATCAATGATAGTGATAACAGGAAGTTGGACACTTTTCAATTCAAATGTCTCAGGAGAATACTGAAGATTAGATGGCCATATGTCATTTCAAACAATGACTTACTAAAGAAAACCAAAATGAACAGGACAAGTGAAGAAGTAAAAAGAAGGAGGTGGAAATGGATTGGCCATGTGCTAAGGATGGAAGATAATAGCCACTGCATGACAGCACTTTCCTGGGCTCCAGAAGGCAGAAGGAAAGTTGGTCGCCCTAAGACAACATGGAGTGAAGCCAAGCCAGTAGCTAGAGAAAGGGACAGCTGGAGGAGGAGACTTGCAGCCTTATGGGCCACAGGGCCCGAAGAGGATAGGTAGGTAGGTAGGCATGAGAGATATGAAAGTTGGGAAATCCCTTTGCAAGAGTTGGCGTGTGATGATATTTTGGAAATCCCCTTTACTTCCCCCAGGAAGTGTTGTGAGGTGAAAGGTTAATTTTCATACTACATCATATATTGTGAATGTAGTTGGCTATTACGATTATTGCAGTGTTGTTGTGGGCTAGTTAGTGTGCTTACAGTCCATATGCCTTCAAAGAAAGGTAATTGCGAACCAGACTTATGTAGTCAATGCACTATATCCAATAATATTGGGGAAGATCTAGAAGTGCGTTCCTCTTAAAGGAATATATTCTTCTGTCGACTTACTGAAGTCAGGCCCGTTTTCCATTAGAAATTGTGTGAAAGGTGAAAAGAGCACCATTTTTGAGATTGTAATCTGCGAGGATTTTATATGCAAAGGAAATAAAAGTCTTCAGTAGACTTCGCGGAGCAGTGATCTTCACAGGACAAGTGAATCAGGATATACACCAGAACATTGAAATCAACAAGAAGGAGGCTGCAGGTTAAGTAATATTATTAATTGATTGGTTCTGACTGGTTGTATGTGTTGCGTGATGTAACGCTTCATAAAACGACAATGAATCAGGAGGCAAAGACGACGTGGTTTAGTTGTTATTCTGCCATGATGGAGACTCCAAGGACCCAAAGAGGGCGTGATTTATTATAACGTACCAGGGTGTCAGATCCTGTAACAGTATGTATTTATTTTGACTCACAAAATTATTGTTAAATCATGCTTTACTTTTGATTAAAGATTCCGACAGTGCTAACTTAATTGAACAGTATGTTTTGTTGTGCATTTGGAAAAAGATGTTTTGGTCATGAATCATAATCGACTCATAACACTAATATTGTGATGTACTACGTATGCTCTTATTGCTGATCAGTTCAAGTCCCAGACGACTCGCTGAAGCAATATCCAGTTTATATCTGGCGAACACTGTAGATTTGAAGACATCTGGTTGAATCTTATAAATTGTATATCATTGTGGCACTGATGAAACAAAGGAAACAGAAGACTTAATCCAGCTTGCTCCACTTGACAGAATTGGAGAATATTATAAATCAGAGCTCATCATATTAAAGGAGACCAAAATAAATCCTTTTGGGGATAACAGTGTACTTTTGGCGTAGTCCACCTTCGCTGCACTTCCACTATTCACTATACCAATATAATCTGGACCATAAGCCAGATAATTTGAGAGTACTTTCACAGCTTCACGTAACTACCATAACTACAGAACTGTCACAATATAAGTTTGTATTTTCCAGAATTTCTATTTCTGCCACTACATGTCCTTCACTCACAACGAACTTGGGGAATCCCCTGGATTTTTCATCATGTAATTAATCTGGAGAGTCCCTCAGGATGTTTCCCATCAAGGAACTTTCCAGAAGTATCACGGGGCACAGCGATAACGCCAGGTAAATAATTATATTATAAGGCAGGGAAACTAAATCAATACCCGGGATCAATACAGGTGTATCTGCTATTATACACGATTTGATATTCAGAAGATAAATCTTTGGATACCGGGGTAGAAAATGATGAATATCTCCCGTAATTTTTGCATTTTAAAGAAGCCAATAATTTAAGGCTTGCACTTGAATATATGTGTTGAAAGAACATGATAGTCGTTAGCGAGCGTATTGACAACCGTGCGTTTTGAAATCAAAAACTGACAAAATTTTTATATTTTATATGTGCAGAACAAAAATATGACAGCTGCCCTCATTCGTAAACACTCGGGTTACGGAACATAACACGGGAATATAGCGCAGTGGGACCACTGGTGGAGGCAGTCTAAAGAAAAGGCCGTACCAGGCTCTACAGAGGTCAGTGACCGGGCTATTGTCAATATCCTTAGTCGGATGTCCCTCGGCCCATTATGCTTCTCAAAACTATTAAACAGGTCGGAACAAAATGGCCATGCGTGGCTGTTGAAGAACAAGTGGATTCGATCTACCATCATGGCGATTTCTGCCATGAAGATATCGGGGCGATGACACTGTGCGGGGGAATATCTGATTACGTGATATGTATGATGAAAATGTAGGATCACATTGTTACTGCATGAATGCGCTTTCAAAAAACATCTCAATCAACCAGTCAGGTATATTTCACACCTGCCTAACACAAGTCACCCAATTTTGGAAACTGTACGTTAATTTTACAATCTTGGAAACCGATGTCAGCGCTCAGCCGACCAATAGATATTGGTAATTCGTATAACAATTTCACTGATCAATGTGGTTTGAAAATCAGTATAGCTTAACATTTCATTAATGACAACATTTATAGCTTTTGCAGTTGCTAACATCTTTGAAAAACATCCACGCTCACTTACTATCCGAAATTGAAAGGCGCCTTATTATTAATAAAAACAACACAATAGCAATGTTCTGCAGCGTTTGTTGCAAGATAAGCAAATTGTCTTCAATAAGAACAATTTGACAATAAGGGCAAATGTCAAATTGTCCAGACAATTTACTTATATTAACATTCACATTGAGAACTTCCACGTTGTGTTTACTATGGGAAAATACATTATATAAAAATATACCGCGCCAATAAAGTATTCTTACACTTGGAAAAATAATCACAGTTTCAAAACTGAACAATATTGGGGTAAATTTGGTTTTTTAAAAGATGCACTATCTAATCCTGCACATTATGACACCACATTTAATCCAATGTGACCTCAAGAAGTAAAGTTACAAGCAATTGAATAGACGAAGGTCCAGTTTTTAAAGTGACAAACTGGCCTATACAAGGCGCAAAAAGATTCCAACAAGCTCAACAAAGAGACAACACAGTTTCTTCAATAAAGCGTTAATTAAAGCAGTTTTTATTTCAGTTTTTACTTCTCTGTACTTTTCATAACTTTCGTTTAATTTGTCAGTTCTTTTGTTTCAGTTTTCTTTTGTTCTTTTTGTTTTAAATTAAAGCCAAACGCATAAATTATCCATTCACCACTCTCAAACCAGATGTGTGGCCTGTGTAGTTTTGAATAGGCCAGTTTGTCCCTTTTGAAACTGGACCTTCGTCTAATCAAATGCTTGTAACTTTACTTCTTGAAGTTACATTGGATTCAATGTGGTGTCATAATGTGCAGGATTAGATAGTGCATCCATTAAAAAAAACAAATTTAATCCAATATCGTTCAATTTGGAAATTGTGATTATTTTTCCAATTGTAAGGATACTTTATTGGCGCAGTATACTATAAAAACCATACTGACCTCGCACTGATGTACAACTTTGTCATAGACCTACTACGCATTATTGAGTATCGAATGGATATTTGTTCCCCTTAAATTCAACGTTTATTCGGACGCTTGTGTAAGTGGTTACGATGAGTATAGTGTTTAACCAGCCCCATTAGACATCTTATATAAGACCTGTCAACTACAGTATAAAATGTGAAAGGGTGAGGTACTATATGAACATTTCTGAATTGAACAAAGAGAACAAATATTGAACAACGCGCGCGTCTACTTTAAAAGATTTACTCAACAGGGGTACAATTACACGTATCTCTATAGCATGCCTACTACTTTGATAGTAGAAATAGAAATTAACTTAACTATTTGAAGGCAATAATTTGACATGAATGTATGTGTAAGCTTATATAGGAGAATCATTAAAACAATGAATTAAGTATTGTTATGTGATGCGCCCTGAGTAATTTAATTTGCAAGAGTTGTGTGTAATGACATTTTGGGAATCCTCTTTGTCATGCAATCACAGTAAACAAAGTCAGGACTAGTTATGGATTAGGTATTCCCCTAGCATATGGGAAGGTTTGGCAAAACGATACTCTTATAAACGCATCTATGCACAGTTTCCACCTCGATACACCTGAGCACACAATTTCGTCCAAGAGCTTCCAAGCAAGCAGTGAATTGTCTTTACACAGTCTTTGTTTACACTACACGGTTGAGTGCATAGCATCATTAGAGCTGTGTGAGCTTCTAGCTGGTGACTAGTGGAAAATAGGCATATGTTCTGTGATTGGTTCATCCAATCAGAATTTTATTTCGAACGAAAGCTAACACTTCCCCCTAAAATATTTTTTTCATTACGTCAACAGAAAACGCAATTCAATGTTTATATCAAGGCGAATGTGGTAAAAGTCAAAAATTTTACGCACACTTATATTGTCTATATATTAGCATCATTTCAATGAGCAATGACTAATTCTCTTTAAATTGCAAATCTTGTGCGAAAAGTTACTAGTTTCGCCTGTTTTGTCATACGATTAAATTCAGTGAACAATGACTTTGCTTAAAGAGCGCTTACAAATTCATATGAATGTGAAATGGATATGACATCTGTTACGAGTCGTACTTGACTCAAGGCCAAAATCACATTTTACCCGAACTCACACGAATGCACAACACAAATACACTGTATGATTAAGCTAACAAAATCTAAGTCTTTAATTGAAAGCAAAATATGATTGGTACAATATATGACAACAAAATGCACATACAAAAGCACTCAAATAATAATAATCACTCTTTAACTAATTAGTACTTAGCCAGCATTCTTCTTCTTGAAGATAACAGAGCTCTTGCAATGTTCTGGACGGCTGATGTAAATATCTCCTTAATCTCTTGTCCTGCGAAAATTAACGAAGTCCTTTGTACACTTGCACTTATGAATATCCTTGCATATATAAAATCCTCACACAAAATGGTGCTGCTTACTCCAAACAATGATCTCTTTGCGCTGTTTTCTCCAAACCCTTATCTCCTTGCGCTGATTTCTCCAAACATTTATCTCCTTGCGCTGCTTTCTCCAAAAATGGTGTTACTTTCACCAATCACTCTTTCTCCAGGGAACAGGCTTTTTCTGCATTGCTCCACTGTATTTGACAGATGTGTTGTTTTATAAACCCAGCAAATTCCAGCAATTCGACAGAAGAACTTTAATCCTTCGATGAGGAAGAGCACTTTCGTGTACTCATAAATCTCCTTCGTTGCTGTATTAAAATAGCTCAATTATTGGCTATGTAAACTGGTTAAAATGTACGTCTTTTTTGAAGCACCAGACCAACACACACACACATGTAGAGTTTAACATTTTACAGATGTGTAATACAATAGCCCGGTTTTGAATAATGGCCATTATTTAAGGGGGGGGGGGGGGTAGTTACTTTTTTTCAGATGTTTATATTTAAGAAATAAGAGTAATGCATTATCCTTTACACGCAAATAATGTGTCCGAGGCAGTAAAAACGTAAATATTTAAAGGTTTTTACTGCCGAGGACACATTATTTGCGGGTAAAGGATAATGCTGCGCCTCTTATTTCTATTCTATTACCACAAAATAGTGCGATTTATAGAGAAAATATCATGGGGGAAGGGGAATTGAATTTCAGGGGGGAAGGGGCAAAATCAATTTTGGACAAAATTGCTTCAAAAAGTGTGAATTCTTGTAATTTTGGTTAAAAGTGTGTGTGTGTGGGGGGAGGGACAAACAGGGGGAAAGATAAATATTTGGAGTTTGCCCCTTGTCCCCCCGCACGTAGTACCGCCACTGATTATTATGGTAAATGAAAATGCAGGTAAATTAACTACATTTTTTGTTCAAGGTCACTGACTTGATGTCAACAAGGGACGAGTTACTAGTATTGTTTTCTTATTACGGGTGGATTGCGTTCGTGGTGATCCGGGTGGTGATGCCTGCGGAGTTCACGTTTTTTCTAACGTTTGGTCCAGCTGATTGTTTTTCGCTATCTAAGAGTGTATGAATATTTTTAATACACTCTTAGATAGCGAGAATTATCTATGAGTGTATGAATCTTCTTTTATGCACTCTTAGATAACGAGAACCAATCAGAGCAAATGTTAGACAAATGTGACCCATGCGTTAATTGTTATAATGCACGGGGGCGCACTCCGCGAATTACCCGCAGTACTTTTGGAACTAGCGTTCATATTTCTTGCGTGTTGATGCATTTATATTTGCTTGTATTTTCCAACTATTTTAGTGACAATTTTGTTATAAAAATAGCAAAAATCATGTGATTTTGCGGGGCTCGTGAAATTTACGTGCATTATTTTCTACAATTAAGTGATACGTATTTATTAATCTTTAATTATCTATCTGGTGAGAGCCATTTAGCTCATATGACTTTGGGTAGTCATATGAAAGGTTTTCGTGCTACTCAAAGGTTATATTCGGTGAAAATATGGTGAAACCGAATACGGTGAAACCGAATATGGTTTTGCTTAAAATTGTGAAAATAATACAAATAAGTACAAAATAATACAAACTAACCGCAGGGTGAGGATAACTATGTTCTTTCCTGACTTTGCCCCAGTGAACACGCCTTGCAAAAAATATTCTCATGATGCTTGTGCAATAGACGACATTATACCATTAGTCTAAGCATCATCATGTAATTATGACAGGAAGGGTATATTGGCTCATACACAGCTCAAGCGAGACCGTCCTTGTCCATGATTCGATGAACATGATGAAGTAGAGTGCTACAAGCCAACATCTTAAATTTCTTTGTCTTTCAATTCAGTTAAGGTCTAGGGTATGGGTAAACTCAAGAGGGGAAGTGACGAGTTACGACAAATCATAGCGGCGGGTAGTGACTGGGGCGCCGAGTGCGAATATGTATTTATTTAAGGTTCATTCCAGCAAACACAAAACGTTTTCGACATCATTCGCAAAAGATTGTCAGAAAACGTTAAAATGTTTTGTATGAAATTACATTACAACAATATTTTTAAAATGTTTTCAAAATGTTATTGTAAACTATATTTTGCAAACATATTTTGCAAAATATTTTGTCAACACTTAGGTAGATTATTATCAAAAAATGTTTATGAAAACGTTTGATACCCTTTATATACCCTTTATATAACCCGACATTTTACCGTTTTCTGACAACCTTTTATAACCTTTTGCGAATGATGTCGTAAACGTTTTGTGTTTGCTGGGTTCACGCGAATTTGTTCCAATGTAAACCATATTTGACCATTCAAGATTCAATATTTTACGCGTTTCATGATTTTTTCTTTTCGCGCCCCCGGTTGCTGGAGTTCTGTACGCGCCTGGTGTGTGTTGTTGGTGTTGATTATAATACTTCTGAAACTAACAAACGAATTCAAACCCAGCGTCATTAGTATATTGTAGCTATCAAGAACTCGGGAGAGATCCGATTGGTTTTATTACAATGAGCATGATGAGTTTGGACGTGACACTGTCACTCCATCGTGGACACATAAGAATGTTTGGTTATGTCTCCATTAATACTCTTGTACCTGTATGGTGTATTAAATGTGTGTAAAAGGAGAGGGCGGGTATTTTGAGTGTGTTTATTCTGAATCCATTTAATCAAATAATGGTCCTTACCTGCAGGGAGGTCCGACCTGAAGTTACCTCTGCGATAACGTGATTTAACTTGACCAATTTATATGCAAATCTTGTTAGATTTAAATTCCTACAGGCTACACGGGAGCGCAAAAGCCAACAATTTACAAATAATCCAACTAAATATTTTCAAATCAAAACAAATTTTCAGTTTGATAAAGTGCAGACCAAGATACGAAAACGCCGATCTCAATAACACATTGACTGACATTAGGCCAGCTATGTTTTATTTATTGGTAAAACTTCTTGGACAACACTCTATGGCCCTTTGAGTAAATAGAACAGAATCAAGAAAAACATAAAAAAAAACTAAACCATTTAATAAGTATAATGCGTCGGGAATTATTAATAATTTTAATTATAATTATAATCTATTGGATAATCTCTTGTTCTAAACCGATTCATCATACGACGCCCGACAGATGTTATTACTTGCCTTTCTTCTCGCCCGCTAAATTTGGGTCAATCATGATGTTATCTTCTTACTTCACTTACTCTATGAATTAAACAAACATGTAGGAGGTCGTTAATAGGATTTAGTCAATGTTAGTCAAGTACACGTATATTTATTTACCTAAAATTAATTTAAAAGCGTTGTAGGTATGACAAACCATGATCTATGGACAAACAATACCAAAGTTAAAAGTCAAATTTAAGGTACTACCGCTTTTGAATAATTTTGAGAAAAGTTTTATAGCCCTTTATTTTAAAAATGCAGTGTCTATTCAGTGACGTAAAATCGGATTAACTACCATAGCAGTAGGTGAAAACAATTTTGAATAGATCGCCCTTCACTACAAGCAGGTTGCACTCATCACATGTGTATGTCTGTAATCATAGACTGAATACAATACCGTTCTTTTCAAAGGTACTTATCTGGTGCGAGTGATCATCATTAAGACATCTATGGTTCAATGCATAGGTACCGCGTGAACGTTGTAGTGCAGGGCGATCTTTAAAAAAAATGTCCTCTTGCTATGGTAGTCAATCCGATTACTACGTCACTTCTTATAATCGATTCAACAACATTTTAGATGTAATCGCCCGTCATGATCATTACTTTACACGCTATCATGCTTCATCGATTTCTACTAGATTTCAATAGCTTTGGACTCTAGCCTTGAATGTGAAGCTATCGGTGTGCAAATTCGAAGCTAGACGTCTCGAGGAAACTAAAAAACAACACAAATAAACCAGACAATAGACATGATAGATGGAAAATTTTGTTCTGCGTATTTTGATCCCTCATTGGACACAATGCAACTTTATTTTCCCTACTTATACCAATTTGAGCGGAAAAAAGAGAGCAAAATTTATATGAAGTGTCTCTCGAAATACGCTAATTATGAACACAGCGAGTGTGTCTTGATCTATCACGCTATAATGAGCCTGTTAATCGGTGGGAATCGCCCTGACGAAAGAAATATCCCCAATGTGTACCAACTGCTCTCTTTTCCCATTCAAAGTGAATTAAGTTTATGGAATAGAGTGCATTGTGTAGAATGAGGTGTCCAAAATACGCAGAACAAAATTAATCTATTGATTACTTTATTAGGTAATTTAGGTTTAGTGTCTTGTGTGCAGCATATATCGATCTTCTTGGACGTGTTTGTTTCAAATGACCACGATTACGGTACACATAAATTATACCTTTTAGCGCTCAATCGATAAGAAGAAAAATATATGTACGTACATTATTGCCAGGAGTCATAATTTGTGTTTTTACAGCGTTGTCCATACAGAGCATAATTTGTCCCATTTTAGCGAATCGATATAGTGAACAGACCGGTCCGTTGTTTATACAGCTAATACTAAACGACTTAATTATGGAATTACCTTGTTTTGGGGACGCAAAGACCCGAGTCCCATGATTGGAACTAGGTTTATATAGTTCATACGGAAGAACCACATTTCCCCCTCGGACACTGCTATTTCTAACAATTTTGACAAATCTTGTTGTGTTTGACAGTAGTTACAAAAAATAAAAGACAAGAAAGGAGGCAGGCGGGGAAGAGAAAATGGTACATTTTTTTAAAACTTTTGTATAACTGTTGGAATTTCGTAATGTCCCAAACCGACAAAAGTGTTATATACTCTAACTTGTGACTGGACTTTTAGTCTTAAATTCTGGTGAAATTTAAATTTGATATCGAACAAACCAAATAATTGTACTTCAAGTCAAATTGAAAAACTTGATGTTTGTCCGCAAACATAATGAGTGACAAACGTATTGAGTGATACATTATATATTATAATTTAGTGACTTTTTCTAAAATAATCTTATGGAGAAAAATACCAGTAATTGCTTCATTGCGTCAAACTATAAGTGTATATTTTTTAATCTAGCCCCATCCTTTAAGTAGTTGTAGATTTTAATATGTGATGGATCAAATCAGCGCAATATCATATGGACATTATATCCCATCAACAAATCAAAATAAACTAGGTTATGTTTATAATGGGATTTCTTCAATTTCGATCAGGTGTAATTGAATTTTCAGGTCAATTTTTGCGGCCATTGATCTTCGTATGTTCCCGCCTTGCAGCCACGAGGGAAAAGGTAATGGATTATTTGTTATGTTATACAGCTACGTCTTAAAGAGGAAAAAATATGTTGATACTATCAAGGAAGACTCAATATCTAGAGGAACAGGATGTTATCTGAAGAGGATGGATGGAGTCGATGGTCGGTCCGATCAAAAACCTCACTCCCCACTTTTTCTCCCGGCTTTTTATTCATGAAATTTGACATTTTAGTATTATTGGAATGAAAAAAATTGATGTCAACCATACAGCATGGAAATCACTATGATGAAATTTTATAATCGCTTGTTTGATTAACCAATTTTTTAAATATCTATAACCTGTTTAAAACGTTTTAAAAACGTCCATCCCAGGAAAAAACTACTGCTTTTTCCTTCCAGAACCAAACTTGGCACATATGTTACTTGGGTCGATAGAACATGATGCACTTATGGTCCATGGCAAGCCCGATTCGACCTTTGTGGCATTAAACCCAGTTAACAGGATATTAATCCAGTAAATCGATTCAGTAAAGCAAATAAGCTCATGCATTCGATCACTAACGACAACCAGCATCGGTCGATTACCCCAGCTGCAGCGTGTGTAAACTCTAATTTGCATAGAGGCTGTACGTGAAATTATTGATTGGCTCCAAACAAAGGATTTGAACCGGTGCACCGTAATCATGTCGCAGTGCAGTCCATTCAATCAAATGTTGTCATCAACCTATTTGATCGCAGTGCATTGTTATGTGTGTGAGACGAACTGTCGCGGTTGATTGCAATCAAACAAACGATGTCTTATGTATTACTTTGTTCCGTGATGAAAATCGTGATGTTTTATTTAATCACTCTCGAAAAAGTATTTCTTTTGTAGGCCTATTACTTTGTTTTGTGATGAAAATCGTGATGTTTTATTTCATCACGCTCTAAAACAAACGATTTCTTATGTATTACTTTGTTTCGTGATGAAAATCATGATGTTTTATTTCATCACTCACGAAAAATTGATTTCTTATGTATTACTTTGTTTCGTGATGAAAACTGTGATGTTTTATTTCATCATCACGCTCTAAAACAAACGATTTCTTATGCATTATATTTGTTTTGTGATGAAAATCGTGATGTTTTATTTCACCACGCTCTAAACAATAATTATAGTTAAATGCATTTTAAGAAAAAAATCTTATTAAAACAGTATGTTGTTTAGAAAAATGTAGAAAGTGATGATGATGATGATGATGATGATGATGATGATGATGATGATGATGATGATGATGATGATGATGATGATGATGATGTCTCCAAAAGTGTCCCGGGTTTTTTTTTTTTTTTAAATCATGCGTATCTATTAATAAGGCACTTCAATAATCAATAATCAGTCCCGTGACGGCCTCCACTAACTAGCTACTAACTTGGGTTATGGGCGCTGAATTTCATGTTCACTGTCACTTACTCATCAGCGAAGTACGACCCTTTGTCAACCACCTACAGTACCCAATTTCGGCATACTATGTAAGAAACTCATCATGATGATCGAACAGAGAGTACTTTAAATGTAGCTTGTATCGTTTTCGTGTGGCATTCTTCAGAAGTGAGCGGTCCGTTTACCAACATTTTCGGTCAAATCTCCATTCAATTAACACGGGACGTTGGCTAGCTATGTCTTGCCCTCACTCACTATTTTACCAAAGTGCGAATATTTCTGAGCATCTAACCTAGCTGTAATTTTAGGTCATGTTAGAGGAATATATTTGCTAGAAGTTTTTGAGAGTACTTTTAATATTGGCCGGTTATTTTTCACACATTGACGTTAACTAGACAAATGCCTATTCTTCTAACATGGCACGATTTGTACAGGTCACAGCTCAATGGTGAGAGCACTGTGTATTGTGTATAGGAAAACGGACAGTAACTGCAGTATGATCTACAAGTCAATCTACATTTGAAAGCGTGATTTACTTTTGGAAATAGCCCAGGCTTATTTCACTGTGAAAAAATATAGACTATCGAAATATTTCCACCAATATAACAAAAGAATACCCTGAGAATAGATACATGAGTGATATATACACTATTATACACTTCTCTATTTATATGCATATCGCATGCATAATAGAAAGCTATATGACCTCCAATATCTGGGCTGGTTTAAATTGACTTTGATCTATTCTTCGAGATAAATGAGGGAACCCTAGGTAAGAGGTATGGGTTGTGCTTACCGGGGACAGTAAGCGAATTCATAATAAAATCATCTCCATCATCATGCATCGTTTATGTTTCATACAAACAAACAGAACCCCTTTAATATACACGCATGATTTCTAGGCCTAGAACTCGGGGTGTAATTATACGGTGATATGAAAGTATGCCACCTACGACAGACCTATCTAAAGACTAAATCAGATTTAAAGAGCATCAACTACCACCGCGGTGAAAGATATCCGATAATAATTATGAGCTATTATGTTAGCACAATAGGCCATTATATGCGTATGGTTATATATCCTATACTGTCACTTCCCAGCACAATAGTGTTATGATTGCAGACCAGATCTGCTCCACTTTTTAATCCCTTTTTTTGGTTTCTGAACAAAAGAGAAACCAAGCCTTATAATTCAAAATGAGGGAATGTCTCATCACTTGACATTGAAACATTCAAAATGGCTGCCATACAAACAAGACATTCTTCTTAGTCTGAAATGACTGCCATTTTGAATACTTCAAGGTCACTCCCATTGTTATTTTCCGTACAAATGCTACTTGTGTAACTGTATAATAAGAAGTGCAAATATGCCATTTATCAATGAAGACAAATGGAAGCCATTCTGAATATTTCTAGGTCAGGTGATGAGGCATTGACTGAAATTTATTAGCTTGAAAATTTTGCTTAAATACATTATGCTTGGGATTGTCAGTGTGTCATGGTTTTTATCGGCGAACTCGCAATTACGTTTAAAACTTATATATCTATAGAGCCCGGGGTCTAGAGGATATTTTTTTATTATATCCATCCAGATGGTTCATGATTCAACTTAATTCACTCACTTTTGCTCACAAAGACACGAAAGTGGCCAAAGCTGTTTTAGGACTACTTTACACAATTGGCTATATCTTCACTTGTAGACCACCGATTTTATTTAAACAAAGCTTATGTAACAGCTAAGAAATAATTACCTTGACGACCAAGTAAAACTCACATACAATCAATAAGAGGCATGTTTGCTTAACTTAATATTATTTTCCAAATTGTATAAATGATTTGTTAAAACCTGTATCAGGCGCACAAAATGTAAATATTTTTCAATCTAGTCTCATCCTTAAAGTAGTTATAGATTTAATATGTGATGGATCAAATCAACGGAATATTATATAGACAGTGTATTCCATCGACAAATCAAAATAAACTAGGCTATGTTTATAATGGGATTTCTTCAATTTCGATCAGGTCTAAATGTCTAATTGAATTTTCAGGTCAATTTTTGTGGCCATTGAGAAAAGGTAATGGATGGAAGTTATTTGTTATTTTTTAAGGTACGTCTTAAATAGGAAATATATATCTAGCGGATTTTATATGGATCTTGTGTAAAGATGACGGAGTGGATGGTCGGTCCGATCAAAAACTTCATTCCACTTTTTCTCCCGGCTTTTTATTGATGAAATTTGACGTTTTGGTATCAGCATGACCAATGGAAAGCCCATATTTTCTCATGTGAAAATATTTGGGCTAAAAGATGGGTTGTTTGGATTATATAATTGTGATTACTCACTTGTTATAAAACATTCAATTGCACATTTGGCTTTGATTCCAAAAGGATTGCATTATTGTCACAGTGGCACGAAAGGAGGGAAAAACATTTGATAAAATCCTCTTATCGTTTACGCCCACTTTTTAAATATACATTTTTAAGAATATATTGCTGACCGATGAAACTGACGTAGCCAGGGGTAGGGAAAACCCCACAGACTTTTTCAGGGATAAAATGGGGACGGCAAAGAGTAAAATGACGAAAAATTGACAAATGGGAACAAAAATTGTGCTTTGTCCCCTTGCACTAAACGACTGGCTACTAGGATACGCTGCTGTGATGAATTTATTTATTTGGTCAATAAATTTTTATGTTAATCCGATTAGATTTTCAAGAGCTCAGAGTGAGCAACCCATAGGTAGCCTAGGTGGCAGAGTTGGCATGAATACGGTTTTATGCAAACAATGTGAATGTGCGCCGTATGAAAACGCTTTGGATTGGTAATTAGTTTTAAATCTATAGAGCCCGGGATCTAGAGGATTTTTCTATTATCTTGGGTATCCAGAGCCACCCAAACGCACCCGCACCCCAAATTTTCAAAAATATACAAAAAGTCCCAAAATTTTAAGAATTCGCGAGCGTAGCGAGCAAAAAGTTGGATCTCTAGATTATGGAAAGAAAGTACACTTTTCACAAAATTGCCCCCTCCTCCTTTTTGGAAAAAGTCCACTTTTTCCAAATCATCACCCCCTCCCTCAAAAAAATTTAAAAATCCTGGCTAATGGCTTGCGGGTATCCATCCAATGTCCCTATGGATTTACCAATACAACACAGAATTGAGCTAAAAGCATACTTTAACAAAATATTTACTTTATTTATAAAAACACGCTTGTCATGCTTGTAGCATTCGAATTTATTATACTTGAAATTTGCTGTTCCTTACTTGGGTCAATGAAGATTTTGCTTCACAAATTTTCATTAGTTATATTGATGCTGTGAGCTCGAGGTGACAAACCTTAGAAAGCACTCGTAGTCGCTCCAGTGCATGCATTTAAAGATGCCTCGTAGATGTGCGCGCGAAACACCTGCCTCAACGTGTTGACGTCACTGAAACATCAGGGTGAAAACGGTATAATCGTTTACTACTCCTTTAAAAAAAATTATTTGGGGACCATAAAGCAGAAGTGGCCAAAATCGGTATGATGAAATTTCACAATATCTGTGATCGAGTTTTTGTGTTAACCTGATTTTAAAGATGTTACAAGAGGTCAGATTATAATAGCCATTAAATTGCATTAAATTGGCAGTGTGCTTCGACTATTTTTATAAATACGTATTTATAAATACGCACGACCACTAACTCTTTAGATAAATATCATCCAATTTAAGTATTAATTGAATAGTAAAATTATTACGCATGGGGGATACCGAATTTGTTATCAAAACAACATTTTGAGTTGTGGCATTTTGAAAGTGATTTTTGACCCTCTGACGTAAAACTACTGCCATCTTGTTACTTTAGCTTCTTCATTACGTTTGGGTTTTGGAAAGAACCTTCTGTTAAATCATGCATGACTCAATTACAAATCTCTACATCCCTTTCTTCTTGTCTATTGATATTTTGAATAGTGTTTATCTTTCCTAATAGATAGCGCCCTAATCGATTCTTCCTGCATATCAATATGCTTCATTTACATTACATTACAGAGATCGGACACTAATCCCTACCATAACAAACCATGTATAGACTCTACATGCAAATACAGGTGATATAACAGGTCTATATTACAGGATTAGATTAATAAACTATGATCTATTTGCAAGTATTATATTGATTGAGCAGGAAAGATTTGATACTATTTTTTTGTATAGTTGCCGGCGTGCGTTATTTCTTTTTGCAACCATAATGGGCCGCAATGCGATAACACATAGTACATATATGTAATTAATAGGCCTATGAGGCTAGATATAACACGAGTTTATTACCATTATTATTTCCTCTTACTTAATAAAATAAAAAGAAATCGATAGAATTAAAATTCTATAACGGTTTACCTGGGGTTCGAACCCACAACCTTTGTATCCATAGTCTAATGCCTACACGACTGTGCTATGATTCGTTGTGCCAGAAAGGTGTTTGTTTATAAACTGCATACACACAATATACTATTACTAGTATAATAAATACGAATATAACCCTAACCCTAACCCTAATCCCTAACCCTAACCCTTACCCTAACCCTAACCCTAACCCCTAACCCTAACCCTAAACCCTAACCCTAACCCTAACCCTAACCCCTAACCCCTAACCCTAACCATAAGACCCTAACCCTAAGACCCTAACCCTGACAATAATGAACCTTGCCTCGGACTATGCGGTTAGTGATATATTGCGGCCCATTATGGTTGCAGAAAGAAATTACGCTGCCGGCGTCAGGTATAGATAGAATTTTTTTTATGATGATGACATGTATGATGCAAACTCATAGGTGTTGTGCGTTTGGCAAGTTGGGAGGGTGGGGTTCAAAATGACCCCATAGGATTATAAAATTGCTCAAATACCTCTTTCAAATATATCAAATTATTTACATAAATAAACGAAAATAAATAAATAAATAAATAAATAAATAAATAACTAAACGAAAAAAATAGAACAAATTGCAGCGTAACATTAAAATCATAAATATCACCATTGCTGGCAGGAGGACTCGAACCAACGATATTGACATTAGCAGTCTGATGCTCTACCATTGAGCCATGACAGCATCTAGTGATGAGGGTCGAGTTTTTAGCTTATACAGTGTTTGTCTGTGATAATACCGCCTCGTGAAAGAAAGAAATATAAAATCTCAATTTTTAATTTAAATTTATTTGATAATTTTCTAACCTATATTTTCTTTAGAGCAGGGACAAATATTTCCCCTTTTATCCAATTTGACCGCTAAATAAGAATCTATATACTTCTTTTATTACTAATTTAATTCCGCGATTAAGCAATATCAAAGATTAATGTCAAGCATCGCACAACAGATATTTAGTTAGCTTAGTAGTCTTGCACAGTGCTTTTTAACCGCGAGGTGCCGAGATCGATTCCCACCGCTGCCTGCAATTTTTTTTAAAGACTGGGAAATAATAACTTGACATTCGCCGCTGACATTCGTACTGCAGAAGCGGAGTTATAACTTGTTAAATTTTGGCACTACATTATTTCTTTTTTTCCACATTACTGGTATTAAATATCAAATGGTCATAATTGGCGGTCACTTCAAATCATCCCCAACTGAACGAGGTTCAGGAATGTCCTCTCTTGAACAGGATTTAACCAAAGCAAACAAAGACTTATACATACATAAGTATAAGCTTATTATCCTCTTCAATAATAGGATTAAAGATTGGTGCTTGACTGGAATTACGTGCTAGTGTCATTGGTTATTGTTAAAAGGTAATAAGGTGTGTAATTGCAATATCTCCTCTGAATAGGAAAAACTCTCTACATCGAACCATGGATGCTGATGGTTCGCAATACTGTTATTAGCTGTTATTTAGGGGAAGGTATCTTCCAACCCCAAATTCAAATGTTCTCTCTCATTTTGTCTCCACATATTCTTAGACAGATATGTATTGAGAGTATGTAACAATATTGAAAATAGCTGCTCCATTACTCGGAGAAATTAACCTTTCAAATAAGGTAAAGTTCAGTTTTGGACCACCTTGCAGCACTTTATATCTCTATAACAAAATATTTGCTCTATCAAACACGGTTGTATAGCAATCGAAACTTACTGATCGTTAAAGATTTACTTTAAGTTTGGTCAATGACATGCTAGGATTTACATCACCCATACATAGCTATGAGCTGGAGGTGATAAACCCCCAAGGACACTAGTCTTCGTGTAACAGTATTCAATATTAATTTGTAACATAGAAATCTGTTATGAATCCAATATTGAATATATTGAGCTTTTCCTGGAAGCCGGGTCTCAGCTACATTGTGGCTCTTAATATCGTGTGTGTTGTAGGTCATTAAGGGTATGCAATACCATGATTTTCATCAATACCCCTCTTCTTTTTTTTTCTTGCAAATTTATGAAGTACATTAATATGTCCTGAACTTATAAAATATCTCTACATACAAAGTGCTTTTAAACCATTTTAGTAAATCATGTTGGCCCTATATATATTTTGTTTACTGTATCCTAGTAACTCAGATGTGTGTTTCATAACAATTTATTCTATTCAAGTAGAGTATATAGAATGCAATAAATCTATTGTTATACTATATATAGAAAATGTACTGACTGAATAAATTAAATAAGCTCTTCCACAGTGGATGCATAGCCAATTTAATACTATATAGCTTCTATCATGTGTTGTTAGGAAAAGAGATTTCAAAAGACTATAGGTCATCATTGATCATGTTATAGGTCACTTGGTTCAGGTCAAATTTAAGCATCCATTTTGAAATACATGTGATAGTCTGTGATATCATAATGAGGCATCAATTTTGATATTTTGTCTAGTTTGTCCTTTACTGGATATATAATAAAAAGGCACGTGGTGGATATATTAACATACCTTGGGATGTAAATGGTGAGTACAATTTAGATTGCCTAGTTGAAATGGATTGGACAAACAAAGGTAAAATAGTTACCAAAATCACGAAAGTGAAGCTTACGAAACACGACCTAATATGGTGGTATAGGTGACAAGAATACATTTGTTTTTCAACATTGCTGTAGTATGGTTGTGGTAACCTGTTACATATGGCTTAATTAAGTTTCAGTGAAATAATGTCACTAGTTAATAGAAGCATTTTAACCAGTTCGTTTTTTGAAAGGTGTGGAGCACCAAGTTCATGAAGTCATAAAAGATTATTCCCATTTTACAACATTATTTCTCTGATGCGTTAGCAACACATATCCAAAATATAATACGTTGATAGTATAAGCTTTTCAAAATGAAGTGAATTTAAAACATTGGTGATGTACCACCTTTTGGCTTCTACCTTTAAAAGCATGTAAGCTACATTGATACCGATGCCACCAATAGAACGAGAAGATTTGCCCCTTCATTTTGCATACCACTTTGTCCAATTTATTTCTCATTTCTTCACACAATGCCAACATAAAAACCGCAAAAAAATGCAATGGGTGTAGTACCCCCTTAAAAACAATCACGCCACTTACATTTATCATCTATTTTATATAAAAATCAATATCAGCAAACTTTGATGTGTAGAGTGACTCTACAAAGAGTGATTGTAACTAGAAATCTAGAGACGTAAAAATGGGAATCAATTTTTGTATATTTTTCTCGCTAAATGTTACGACGATGTTATCGACATTTCTTTTTTTAACTTTGGTGCTTCATGTCAAGTTTTACTTAAACCCTCATTGTAAAAATATTACACATTAAAAATTCAATAACTAAAACGATACACAAAGATTAATCTTTTATTAACATCTAAGTTAAACATACATAAAGCAAATTCAACATACGAGGTATATCAATATATGTGATGCGATCAAGCAAAATCAGTCGGAACTCGGAAATATTGATTTTGAGATACAGCTAAAAAAAAATAATTGCTCATATCTTTGGAACTGGTGGTTCAATTTCAATGGGGTTTTCTGCAAAATGCAGCTTTATAAATGCTTTTTACTATCCAACAAGAAACTGAAAATTCAATATTTCCTAGCTCTGACTGATTTTGCTTTATCGCATCACATATATGGATATATTGAGATGTGGCTAAGTAGAATTGTGCTATCTGCAATGTGAAATTTGATTGGTTTGAAGCTTTATGGTTGGTGTGGGGGGGGGGGGATTTGCCATTTGGTCTAATACCATTTGGTCTAATATCCATTTGGTCTACGTCCATTTCGTCTAAACCCATTAGGTCTATATCCACTACGTCCAATAATCATTTGGTCCTTTAACCATTTGGTCCGATAACCATTTGGTCCGATAACCATTTAGTCTAATAACAAATAAGTCTAAAACCATTTAGTCTAACAACCATTTAGTCTAATACTCATTTGGTCTATAACCAATTGGTCTAATAGCCATTTGGTCTAATAGCCATTTGGTCTACACATCATTTAGTCTTACAGGCATTTAGTTTATTAATAAATAGACGAAATGGTATTAGACTAACTGGTTATTAGACCATACGAGTATTAGACCTAACGGTTATTAGACCAAACGGTTATTAGACCAAATGGTAATTAAAGAAATATTAGACCAAATGGTTATTAGACTATATGGTTAGTAGACATACCGGTTATTAGACCAAACAATATTAGACTAAATCGACATTAGACTATATGATTATTAGACTAAGTGGCAATTAGCCTTTCTGGTAATAGACAAATTGAATATAGACTAAACGGGAATTAGACGAAATGGTATTAGACCAAATGGCAATAGACCGGTGTGGGTGCTGGTGATTATTTTGGTACCAAAATCTCAAAATGGCCAAGGACTGTTTCTCTAATGTTTTAGAAACGCGCATCCAAACTTTAAACGAATTCCGTTGAGAGTTGATCCGTTGACGATCCTAAAATAAGAATCCTTAGACCTTTATTTTTAAGATGCACTGAGAATTTTCTTCCTACGATATCTATTTTTCAGAAAAATTATTTTGAATGAGGTTACCTGCATCAAATTTGAGGACAGATTTTGCCAAACATAGCGTAGCCTTAAAATGTCGGTGACGCGCTTCATCAGTCGGCTGGCAACCATACCGATTCATCTATGTCCATTATACAAATTCGCTACTCACTATCATAGGAAAGAGACTTTAGACAGTTCCCTCGAGGTTCGTCTACATTGTGTACACAGGTATCAGGTGCACAATATTTATTATACATATCAATCTAGCCCCATACTTAAATAAGTTATGTGTGATTGCTTGAATCAGCGCAATATGTTCCATCAACAAATCAAAATAAACTATGTTTATAGATTTCTTCTCGAAATAGTCTAATTGAATTTGTCAGGTAAATTTTGGCGGCCATTGACACTCGTATTGCTGCCGTCTCATGATAATGGATGGAATGTATTATTATTTTACGACGGTATTGAAGTCTTAAAGGGACATTTCGTGATCCACAGCCTCATCCCCCCAATTTTCTCAAAAAAAGTTGAGATTTTTATATCACTGGAAACCTCTGACTACATAATGTTTATGTACAAAATATTTCTTGCAGATTAATTCGTTTTGCAAAGATATCGTGAAATTTGAATTTCGTTCTGGTGCACCAGAACGAAATTACAACGCATTGTCTATGGAGCAGTGTAATACACATAATCATGCATAACTCGCAAACGCAAAATCGAAATCAACTGAAATTTTGGGAATAGGCTTTTTTCGTGGATATGTACTGAAAAATGTCATAAAAAGAGGATGCTAGGATCACGAAATATCCTTGGATTTCTTGGGTGAAAATGATGCCGTAATGTCAAACTAATGTCAGAATCGGAATCCTTGTACTCGACATATCCGAAAAAGTGTCTTTGTGCATGATTATAGGTGCTCTGGTTCAAAACTTAAATTTTCAAAATGGTGGCGGCGGCCATTTTGGAGTTTGGCCTCTAACGAAAAATGCCGGGATTTTCGCGAGGGACATGGTGGCTATTTTTTTTCTAAATGGTCCATAGAAGTCGAATTAATCGTCAAACCTTACTAGCCAGAGAGTGGTCACCAAATTGAACTTTTTCACCTAACTATCTACCTGCTCTTCTCCGAAAAAATAAAAAGTCCTTACAAATTGATATAATCAATTTGTAAGCGCTCTTTAACAAAGTCATAGTTCATTGAATTTACAACCGTTCATTGAATTTACAAATGACAAAACAGGCGAAAATAGTTTTTTCACAAGATTTTCAATTTAAAGAGAATTGGCCATTGCTCATTGACATGAAGCTAGTATATGGACAATGTAAGTGTACTCTTTCATTTAATGATATAAAAAATATCGTAAGGAACACTTGAGGTTTTGACTTAAAACCTATATACATTTTGTTCAAAAATTGTGCTTGGATAGGTCGTTTTCAACAGATTTACTACATTCGCCTGGCTATAACATTGAATTGCGTTATCTGTTGACGTAGTGAAAAAACTGTTTTTAGGGGGAGGGGGAAGTTTTCGTTCGATATTTTAAAAAATCTGATTGGATGAAGGGAACACTTGAGGGTTTGACAAAAACCAATCACAGATGCCTATTTTCCACTAGATCTCACACAGCTCTTATGATGCTATGCACTCAACCGTGTTGCATAAACACAGACTGCGTAGAGGCTAGACTCGCTGTGCTTGGAATATCTGTGTACTCTGGTGTATCGAGGTGGAAACTGTGCGTAGAAAACTACAGAAGAACATAAAAAAATGTATTTTAAGTAATATTTATGATCAACAATGTCTTTTGAGAACGAAAAGTAAAAACGGCACTAAAAACCAAAATTCGCTGTGGGGGTTGCGAATGCCATAGCAACACACGCTCGCCGCGGGTCTGTGTGAAAGGTTACACTACCGCTTGTGGCAGAAAGGATTCGCAAGCAGCTATCATGGCGGCTTCCATGAATCGCAGAAACGAAGGATTAAAAGTGCTTTTTCTTTGTTAGGAATATTCCGAAATTCATATAGACCGTCTGGTATGCTTAATTTTATGAACGAATGTTGAATCTGAACTTTGGTAGTATTCGCTTCGTGTCACCAAAGTTCACGAGGGACGAGGCTCGTGGCACGGATTTCGCTGGTTTCAAAATCGGGGTACCGTTACAGCGTAATAAAATTCATCGGGTATCAATATGACCGCCACCATGGATTACAAACTGATCGCTGATTGTCGTAAGGAATTAAGAATTTCTCCTTTATTTGGACGTATATAAGCTTGGGACTTTTACTGTTTGTCGTTTTTATTATTACTGCAACTATATAGCCATTGATTAGTTTATGGTAGGTACAGATTTCCTTTAAGTAGAAAGGATTTTGAGCAAATCATCGATACACATGTGTGTCTCAACCCCATTAGCTCAGTTGGTAAAGCGCCGGACTTTGGTACAATTTCATGTTTTCAAAAGCGCTCGATAGTTAGCACACATGCTAACTATCGAGTTTTACGATATACAGTCAGCACCGTAGCAGGTCATGAATCGTGACATTCACCTCGGAGATACATCCAATGCTTTATGGAGTTACCAAAATAATCTTATTTCAAGGACTTGAGCTAATTGATCGAAAACAGCATTCAAAAACTAAAAGATCGGTAAAGTTTAATTACAAGCTTGATCAATGACATGCTAGTATTTTCATCATTCATACTGTCACATGGCGTTCATATAAATGTTATATTGATGCTGCGAGCGACAAACCTTCGAGGGCATTAGTGTTCGCTCGTGTAACATTATTCAATATAAATTTGTGACATAGTAATCTGTTTATGTATCCAATATAACTAGAAATATCGAGAGGCGTAAATATACGAACTCAATTTTTGTATACATTTCTCGCTATAAAAATGTTACGACGATTATGTTGTAGTGCACCGCTCAGTCCGACACGCGGCTAGTCCGACTACACAATTCCCTATACTTAGGTGTGCGTTATTCCGAAAATGAAAAACACTTTTTCAGTCCGACACTGCGTTAGTCCGAAACTGAAAACAAGTTCGATTCAAACCATCCTCTCATCCAGAAGCTCGAGGTGGTAAAAACTTTATTTCACAGAACGTATACTATTGTCACCAAGGAATCAGAAAAGAAAGCGGAACAAGACCACCTGCGCAAAGCTCTCCACCATTGTGGTTTCATGAACTGGGCCATTGATAAAACCCTGAACTTAATGAGCCCGCCAAACACTCCAGTTCCAGTAGAACTGCAAGTGTTACAATTCCCTACCACGGTCAGGGCCGTCGCTAGAGGAGGAGGGGGAGGGGGGGGGGCGTCGAAAAGGGGGGTATGTCGGCTATGTTACCTAATAGACCTATTGTTAATGTTGTAGTAGTTACTAATTAAAAAAATTTCCGTCAACAAAACATGCTGTACAGCCCCAGAATCATATTGGTCTAGCGACGCCCCTGACCACGGTGACTTATCAGAAAAACTTCAGCGAAGTCCTTTGTACACTTGCACTTACAAATATCCTTGCGTATAAAATCCTCACACAAAAATGGTGCTGCTTACTCCAAACAATGATCTCCTTGCGCTGTTTTCTCCAAACGCGTATCTCCTTGCGCTGCTTTTTCCAAACATTTGTTTCCTTGCGCTGCTTTCTCCAAAAATGGTGTTTCTTTCACCAATCACTCTTTCTCCAGGGAACAGGCTTTTTCTGCATTGCTCCACTGTATTTGACAGATGTGTTGTTTTATAAACCCAGCAAATTTCAGCAATTCGACAAAAGAACTTTAATCCTTTGGTGAGGAAGAGCACATTTGTTTACTCAAAATCTCCTTCGTTGCTGTATTAAAATAGCTCAATTATTGGCTATGTAAACTGGATGGCAAGGTGAGGCAAGATGCTACATCAGCCGAACAGATCCTCATAGCCTATGTGATACCAAAACAGATTGTGGATGCAATTGGAAGGACATACAACATACAAGAAAAGCAGAGCCAAAGTGATCTCCCCTGATGGAGAAACTGGGCTATTTGACATCCTAGCCGGAGATCTACAAGGTGATACACTTGCTCCCTATCTGTTTGTGATAGTGCTCGACTATGCTTTGAGAATGGCTATTGATGGCAAGGAAGAAGCACTAGGATTCCATCTAGAAAGAGAAAGAGCAGCCGAGTTGGGCCAGAAAGTGGTAACCGACCTGGACTTCGCAGATGACATTGCCCTCCTGTCAGAGGAAATTAAACAAGCTCAGGAACTTCTGCAAAGGGTCGAAACATCAGTCGGAAGGGTCGGCTTAAAGATGAATGCCACCAAGACAAAGTTTATGTCTTTTAACCAAGATCAGCAGGTTAACATCAGCACAAATAATGGCACAAAACTAGATGAAGTGAAACACTTCAAATATCTCGGAGCATGGCTAGCACAGAGCACGATGTCAAAACACGTAGGCAGCGGCTTGGAGAGCATTTAACAGCCTAAACAAGATCTGGAAGTCTGCTCTACCAAAGAAATTAAAACTTTCAGTGCAACAGTGGAGTCTGTGTTAACATATGAATGCGAAGCATGGACCATAACGCCAAAACTATCTAAAGAGCTGGACGGCTGTTACACTCGAATGCTTAGGGCAGTGTACAACATCCATTGGAAGCAGCATATAAACAACAAAGAGCTGTATGGAGACCTTCCAAGACTCTCAGAGAAGATTAGAGAAAGGAGGACACGCTTCGCTGGACACTGCTTCAGGAGTAAGTGCGAACACGTCGCAATCTGATAACCTGGACACCCAAACACGGAACAAGAAACCCTGGAAGACCACCCCTTTGTAGATGTTCTCAAGCAAGACACTGCACTACAAGCATCCGACCTGGGAACGGCGATGCAGGACAGGAGGATATGGAAAGTTGTCGTGGTTCGGGAAAACCACCCGAAATAAGCAAGTAAGCAAGCAAACTGGATAAAATGTACTTCTTTTTTGACGCACGAAGACCAACACACACATGTGGAGTTTTACAATCTCCCATGACATTCTGTCGGCATAATAAAGGCTATTGCAGCCTGTCAGATCTGTATCCAGATGATAATAATTGTAACATTTTCCATAAAGTCCTTCACAATTCGCAGTAGACCCTATGTCTTACTTTGGGTCCATTTTCGTACTTCGAAATAACCATACAGTTTGTCGGTAAAAACATCCATCCATCTTCATCGCTCAGGGGCTGTTTTAAATAGCAATGTAGGAAACACATGATCTCCATGGCCACACCCAGTGATACTGGTTAACATTGCTCTCTTACATTCATTCATATTACAATCATATTGATACAGGTCTGCCAAGAATTACTACCAACATGATGTTTTGTAGCAAATCTTGGATTTTCCCATGTTCTAATAATAGATATTAACATTTCTCCTTACATCACTTCCTGTGGGTTTTTCCCATGATGTCATTCTTTCTTTACAGTCTCAGGGATTTTCCCCTTGACATTAATAGTCTTGATAAAACATGTTGTTATTTCTATCATAGGGGTTTTCCAGAAAAGTCTTAATAAACAATCATGAAACAGAATTATACGGGGTACATCACACAACATCACAACCGCTTCAAACCAGTCAACACCATCCGCCAGGCCTTAGTCCACCCTAAGGACAAGCAACCCAAAGGCAGGCAGAGTGGACTGGTACACGGTATACAGTGCACTGAGAGTTTCAACTGCACGGACACTTACATAGGAAAAACATCCCAACCACTCCGGAAAAGGCTACAACTACATCAACGCTCTAGTTCGGGTCCCGCGGAATCTGCGGTTTATACACATCTAAAAGCCAGCAAACACGAAGTGGACCGCGACTCACGGTGGTACGAACGAGGAGTCAATGAAGCCAACAACCGTCCCTCAACTGTGGTGGAGGACTCGGAAACAATCTGTCGCACGCCTGGGACAGAACCATCAGAACTCTGCCTCGACAAATTACGTCATCGGGAGTCAAGGTGTTTAACATCAATCAAGGTCAGTGGTACTGGCCGCAACGTTGGTTACTTGCTCCAAGGTATGTTATCTGGTGGGCTAGATATAATCTTATCTCTCGTAGGCCCTACACACAGATGTATTACTTTCAACATATATATAAACTAAATGAAACATATGAGGCATATCAATAATCTAAGAGACTATTCGCAGCAGGGGTGCAAATTGTGATTTCTTCCTCAGGAGCAAGGTTTTTAGGCTCAAGATTTCCTCAATCATACCATGCATAAAATAGCTTTATTCTGCACTTCAAAAGATGAGAATGTTAACATACCGTGAATTTTAGAGCGACTGTATGTTAGGTCTTTGAGCTTCCAAAAAGGCTTTATGATGACAATGTGTGCGCGTAGCGCGCAAAAATTTGGTATTTTACACTAGTTTGGGGTCAATTGTGGTCGGACAGAGGCTCCTTTCCCTTTTATTTTCCTTTACCCCCCTTTCCTCTTTCATTTTTTGTCAGAGGGAGCACAACTTGTTTAGTGCTTTATATGGTTCTTCTTTTTAAATTTCCTCAATATTTTCCAGTTTGTCCTCTTCTCAGTGGCATTAGTATTGATACTAAGTACACTGAATTCTTTCATGACTTTTGTTCCCAGAAAATCCTCATTGCTGCCTCTCTATAAATTTCCTCAGGTATGATTGTTGCCTCTCTAAATTTCCTCAGATATGAGCCCTGTTTCCAACTGTCTTCATCCAACTTCTTTTTTTCCTGTTAAATAACATGGAATACCTCCTATGGTGATGAATTGTATATTTTCATATTCTAACACCAACACCTTCCTCTTTTTTGCTCTTATTTCTTGAACAATAATGTGAATTCTTCCAAATTTTGCACAACCAGTGTTTCCTCTCTTCCATTCAGTAGCTTCACTTCCTCACAGCCATCCCCTATTATCTTGTACCTCACTCTTCTTCTTTTTCCTCTTTTCCCTCTTCCTCTTATCTTATCTTTTCTTTTATTCTCTCTCCTCCTTTTCCTCTCTTTCTTTTTTTTCTTCTCATGGCATTATTTCCTCAAATTTGACTCTCATTTCCTAGGAGCGGTGCTCCCCGCTCCCGCACAATTTGCATCCCTGATTCGCAGACCAAAAATTATATATACAAAAGGAATAACAGGTAGGTAATTAGGTGTTAAATTATAAACAAAGAGAATACAGTAAGCGATTTAATACAGGTCATCAGTCGAAGACCTATTGAGATGGATTGAAACATAGACTGTAAAAAGAAATTACCGTCTATGATTGAAACTTATCATGAAGTCACAGCACCAACACACGACACAACAATCCAGCCACCGTACAAGTAAAATGACAAA
Organism: Amphiura filiformis; assembly: GCF_039555335.1. Taxonomy (NCBI): domain Eukaryota; kingdom Metazoa; phylum Echinodermata; class Ophiuroidea; order Amphilepidida; family Amphiuridae; genus Amphiura; species Amphiura filiformis. Next base: position 71,907,192 of record NC_092633.1, read on the forward strand.
CTTAATTTGAAGCCATGGATGATGAAGGTAAAATAATCCAAATCTACAAATAAACCTGTTTATATTCCGAATCCGGGTTCTGAATTTTGGTGAAAGAAAATGCAAAAAATAAGAAGGTCAAAAGATAACCTTACAATACGCATATCCCGGTGGCTAGGTAAGCTTAAAATTTTATTTTACCGCACTACGGAATCCTGAAATGAATAATAACTAGCGGGAGAAAAATATTGATTATGAGGAAAAGCAAAGTGTCAAGTTAAATTTGCCATAGTTTAACCGTAGTGCGGCCAAACAGTATTTGTGTGTGCTCTCGATCGTATATTTCAGTATGCATGTAGAAATGCAATGAATAAATTTGACATGTCACTTGGTAATTGACGCCACAATCTTTAAATGTTGTAAATGTATTATTAACCTGCAACATACACAATAAGTCGAGAAACGCGATAGCTAAAAGAGACCTGGTCGAGGATCTTAACTTTGTCAGACAGTTACTTGTTTCACCAAAGTATAAGACTAAAAGGAAAATTTAGCTGGACTGTTTATTAAATCCCTCTTCGGAGTTTTTTCCCTGAAAGGCCAGTTTGCTTGAGCACCCCCATTCAATCTCCACATCACCAGAAGTCACTTAAAGGCTTTTCTTTTTTCTTCCAAAATGATAAAATAGTTAATATGCAATCATTATGAAAGTTCCAAAAACATTTTGATGCGAACAACATCATAAACTTCACCTCTATCACTCGAAATGTCTCGCACTTTTTGGAATAGGACGCCGAGTGCGGCCTCAGAGTTAATCTCCTACGTAGCCAGTTTGGTGGGGGAGGGAGCGTAACCAAACTGGCATATTATCATGAATCTAAAAATTATGATAATATGTCGGATCAACAGAAAATCATCCCGTTTTACTACAAATAGGGCGAATTTGACAGTTGGAACATGTGTAAGTATTACAAATATGCCAAAAAATCTGTTTTGAAAACACTTTAAGGTACGTATATTCTGAAAAAAGATAGTACATTAAGGCTTTAACACATGATATCGAATCCACGGGACACCAAACCAATTTAGACAAAATTAAGATCCTCGACAAAGTATTTCGAAAGGGATGTGAATGCAGAAGGCCATATACTTCAGAGTAAATTAACAATCACTCAACCGTGACAGGGCAGATATCAGTTACCAAGAGCTAATGTTTACTAAGTGTTGGAAGTGTCCTAAAAGGTCACTAGTCCCTAACTTGAGCTACCAGTCACCCGATGAAGGTCAAAGTTATGACATAAAACGTGTTAAGATGAGGTTTGAAATCCCACATGTCTGCCAACACAGATGAACTTTCACGCTAGTACAAGTGGGATTATTGTGACCACTCAAACAATTAGTGCAGAAAGATTGAGAAAGCTTTTAGTCTGGGGCACTGACTCTAATCCTTCTGTCTGATGAAATCAGGATTTTTGAAGTATGGCGGGCACAACAGATTTGGGTAATCTTTTGTATGGTTTCTCCGCTTATTTGAGCTTGTTGCGGCTTTATTTTCAAAACGTATAGTCAAAAGTATTGTCAACTCATTTGCTTTCGACAAGTGTCTACATGACAAAATATGAGAAAAAGTCCCAATGTTTTATTTCAGAGATGGAGTTTTGGCGCGAATTTGGACAATGTCCGGTTAATTTTCGAAAATTGAGTGATTTTTTAAGGTTAAATTTGTATACTTTTTCTTTGAGGCAAAATAGCAAAAAAAGTCGACGGTTAGCAATATATTCCGTTGAAAGAATAATATTCCATACATGATTAGCTTTAATTTGATACCAAACTTGATAGCTGAAATACGTTTTTGAACTGCTGAGCGCGATCCAAAAGTGCGTCTTTCCCTGTGTATTTCAATGGCGCATTTAATGGTGGTGCGCCCTCTTAGAGAAATAGTATACAGGAGGGCATGGTGGGGCTGGCAGTATGGACTCTGACTCATGATCGAAAGGTTGTGGGTTCGAACTCAGTGGTGTCAGCGTGTTGCGCACTTGGACAAGGAATTATCCTCTATTATCTCTCTTCACCCATGTATATTTTTGGCGATCCCCACAAGTTAATTCAAGGCAGTCTGGCCCAAACGCCAAAGAAAAGGAGATGGGTACTTCGGGTTGCGAGCATTGCTGCGACACCATTTACCTTTACTTAGTATACGAAAACTGTTATTTACCTTTTTAGATTTTTGATTATGTACTCATGTAACTGACGCCACATTAAATGGCGTGATTGTTTTATTGACCTACAACATACACGATAATTCAAAAGCGCCGATAGCTAAATAGGGACCGGCTGCGGGGAAAAGCTAGAATTCAATATTGGTTTCATACATGTATCATAAATACGATTTAACATAATCTTAGAATAATGTTACACGAACGCTGTATGGTGCCCTCAGAAATATGTACCACATCGGTGAAAGTAGTACTAATATGTGATGCGATCAAGCAAAATCAGTCGGAACTCGGAAATATGAAATTTTCAGTTTATTTTAGGATAGGAAAAAGCATTTACAAAGCTGGATTTTGCAGAAAATTCCATTGAAATTGAACAACCAGTTCCAAAGATATGAGCAATGAAAGACTTTCCAAAACAAAAGGGAACAAAAGTTTATTTTAGGATAGGAAAAAGCATTTACAAAGCTGGATTTTGCAGAAAATTCCATTGAAATTGAACAACCAGTTCCAAAGATATGAGCAATGAAAGACTTTCCAAAACAAAAGGGAACAAAAGGAAATATTTCATTTGTTTGGCTATATCTCAAAATCAATATTTGCGAGTTCCGACTGATTTGGCTTGATCGCATCACATATGTCATTCTCTAACGATCAGAAAATTCAAGTAAAATAAGATTCGAATGTTATACGGTATACCGTGTTTTGTAACTAACCAAATATTTTGTAATAAAGGTAAAATGTCGTAAGCCTTACTCTTGTAATATTAATGTTGTTTTTGGTAAATCCAAATAAACATTGGGATGGATTTCCAAGATAATATGATTACCTGTTTGGAGCGTGATGCTTCAGTCAATGTGGGTCAGCCGGTTCCGAGTACCTTGACGCACAATGTTTTCTTACGACGTACGTTTCACGTACATGCGATATATCCACACGAACAAATGATATGGATGCGTGTGTCTTGATTTAATCGAGTCAATCATGATACATATAGAGGCCACATTGGAAAAAGGCTTCAGTAAGCTTTAGTTTTAATAATGTTTTAATTGATCTAAACACTGTTCTATCAATTTTGTCCACGTTTAAACAATTTGTTCTGAATATTAACACAAAAGAGAAAGTCTCCACCTAATTGAGTGGTCATAAGTCTGAGCACACTTAAAGCAATAAAAAAACAGATAAACACGTAACGAAAATCTTGTTAACTGCAGTCCCGGCTGCAGTATGGTACCAAATTATGTTTAAAAGCAAAGAAATTAATAATTGAATAATTGGCGGTTTGAAGAGGTGCAAATTCAAATATATTTCGTTGTGTTAAATCGCATATCCTAACATGTTCCACTCACCTGATATTAGTGGCAGTCGTCGTGCAATTGATCGATTGCTGACCATGCTAACCGCGGTCTTTTCAATCTGGAGAGCATTTGGCATGGTCAATACCAGGTGCAAAGAGGTCCAAATTCAAATAAATTTCGCGACGTTAACTTGCATAGCCTATAAACATGTACCACATGTTGTTGGCGGTCGTCGCATTGAGAGCCTTTTTTGATTGACATTTGATTGAACTGTTTTCGTTTGCGCACCATGTACCTATTTTTAACTGGCTGAGATGCATGTGTTTAATAATTTTGTCTAAGAAGTTTAAGAACCGTTGCATTAACACGCTTAATTAAGGCTCTGATAGTTTCTGTTATATTGGATGAGGAAAAACAACTTAGCCTTTCTTAGTACAAATTCATGTTACGTCAGACTGCTCAAATGTGACGTTTTCAGACTTACCCTTTAGATGCATTATATAATGTATCAGAATGTTCAATTACTTGATCCATTATACCGTCGCGACGGTTTTAATTAAACTGTTTCTGAACATTGTATTGAACATTGAGAGGTGAGAGATATCCTCAACAAAAGAAACTTAATACAGTAGTTGGATTCAAGTGTTTGATATACTTTGCGTTTTTTGTAACTTTCTCTTTGAATGTGCTTTGCAGCTTTAGTAACACGTGATAACCCTTTTAAAGTCTCTCATTCAGAATTACAAAACATTTCAGTGAATGACACTTGTGTAAATTATGTCAACATTCATCCTTCGTGATGTCAATTTACTAATCTCATCAAAGATTTGTAAGAGGCTTTATACTCCAGACAACTTTATTTGCTCGCGGATGAAAACGTTCACATAACCTCCAAACCCCTGTGCTAGTACATTGAAAACAAAATCCCCGGATTATTATTCTTTGAAATGTGCTGAAAATATTCACATATTGAAGTTTCCTGGTGTATATTTTATAAGATATGTAGGGCAAAACTGGTGGCACACAAACTTTGATCCTGATGAGCCTACTTCCGAAACAATAGTATGACATGTAGTGACGGATTGTTCTTCCTTCACTTCAAGAAGACTGGAAACTTACACTCATGGTAACTGACGCCGCATTAAGTGGTGCGATTGTTTTAGTGTACTACAACATACACGATAATTCGAGAGCCCTGATAGCTAAATGGGACCCAGCTGCGGGGAAACCCAGAATTCAATATTGGTTTCATAACCTGATTACAACTTAACATAATGTTAGAATAATGTTACACGAACGCTGGTGCCTTCGAGGTTTTGTCCCCTATATCATGATTCATTAACAATATGTAATGAAATATGTACCACATGGGTGAAAGTAATACTAGCATGCCATTGATCAAAATTAGTACCTCAATCTTTAACGACCAGAAAATTACAAGTAAAACAACATTCGAATGTTGAACCGTGTTTTGATAATATACCAAATATTTTGTTATAAAGGTAAAAGTAGACTATGCCTGAAGCGTAACTCTTGCAGATTAATATTGTTTTTGGTATTAAATCCAAATAAATATTGGGACGGATTTCCGAGATAATATGATTACCGGCTTGGAGCATGATAATTCAGCTAAAGTCCCATTCATTGATTCCAGCGAAAGTGTAAAAATATTAAAATTGTTTATAAATTGCTTAAAAGTGAAGTATTAGTCATTCAAATTGTCATTTGGTACTTTTGAAATGAAACATTTGGCATTAAACAAAGAAAACAGTGCTCAGCATTAACGAAGTTGAAGCCCCATTCAAATACGTGTATAGCCAATTTATATACTGTCAGTATGTAAATTACAGATTCATGTAAAATATCTTATTTTGTCTTAAATACACGGCTTTTGGCTGAACCACTAGCAGGCTATGTTAGTACATCTATGACAATGACAAAGGTACCAAAATCTGAATTTTGATGATTTTTTACAATGCACTCAATGCGAGTCAGCTAGTTCGGAGTACCATGACGCACAATCCCTAGTATAGCGTTTTCTTACGTCGCACATTTTTATACGCGATATATCCAAATGAACAAAATGATATGGATGCGTATGTCTTGTTTTAATCGAGTCAATCATGATACATATTAAGAAAAAAAAAAAAAAAAAGTCTTCAGTAAACTTTAGTTTCAACTACGTTTCAATTGATCTAAACACTGTTCTATCAATTTTATCCACGTTTAAACACTCTGTTCTGAATATAAACACAAAATAACCACTTTTTAGCGGGAATTTTCGTAAGTTACACAGCTGAAGTTATGAAAGGGTTGGAAGACTACAATATTATGGCATAAAAATACACGATAATTCGAGAGCCCTGTAATATTAGTGAAATGAATGGACACGGAGACGCATATTATGTAATATTAATATCAGACTTTCAGTTTAGTTTTATTCATCTTGGCGGCCATGCTCCAATCTGCCCCGAGTGTTGCCAGTTCATTGCATACGAGTGTGAGTGTTGCTGTTGCTATGTTGATACAAGCATGTACTAGATTCAGAGGATATTACATCTCTCCCTTTTTTTTTTTTTTTTTGCAAAGTTTGTACAACAATAACAGATGTTGTATTAGCCACTGTATTAGTTCACAAGTAGCTGGTAGAAGTCAAAGTTATAAGTCTTTTGTTTGTAAATAGCAGATGTGAAAGTTTGATTAAAAACAATAGCTAAACTAGCATGATCAACATGCTTAACTTTTACAAGTGAAATGCTTGGTATAGCAGCAACTAGTCTAAATAACTTTCAAAAGATGAACGTGTATGTGAACATGAATAACAAAATACATATTCATGTAACAAAGTGTTGCTTTAAAATGCATGCAACATTATCAAGTTTGTTTATCATAGTTTCTTCTTTCTTTTATGAACAACATTTTGTGTTCATTTTTGACTCAGTTTTTTTTTGCTTTGTACATTTTGCTCAGTTTCTTTTGTGAACAACACTTGTGTTCATGTGTTCAACAACTTCATTTTGTCTCAGTTTCTTTTATGAACATTTGTGTTCACTTTTGTTTTGAACAATTGTGTTCCTTTTGTCTCTTTTTTTTTTTTTTTTTAATGAACAACATTTTGTGTTCCTTTCGTCTTAGTTTCTTTTGTGAACGTTTGTGTTCGCTTTGTTTTATCGACATGCTATGTGTCACTTCTTTTTTTTTTTTTTTTTTTTTTTTTTTGGTTTCGTGAACCATTGATCATTTAAATGTATGTTTGAGTTCATGTCGACATCCTGTGTGCCATTGTATAAGACAGCCTGTGTGTCGTTATTCCAGACAGCCTGTGTCGTTATTCCAGCCAGCCTATGTGTCGTTGTTCCAGACAGCCTATGTGTCGTTGTTCCAGACAGCCTATGTGTCGTTTTTAGACAGCTTATGTGTCACTTTTAGACAGCTTATGTGTCACTTGTTTTAGACAGCTTTGTGTGTGTCTCTTGTTTTGTTTTAGACAGCTTTTGTGTCGCTTGTTTTTGACAGCTTATGTGTCACTTTTCTTTCTTTTTTTAAAACCATTGATTATGACAGCCTGTGTGTCATTGCTTGTAAATATTGACAGCATATGTGTCAGTCTGAGTCTAGTATGACAGCTTATGTGTCATTGATTGTGTGTCGGTCTAGTATTATTAACAGCTTATGTGTCAGTTTCTTCATGAACAGCCTTTGTGTTCCGTTGCCAACTTTCATAAACAGCACTTCGTGTCTATGAGGCCTATGACCGAAGCCTATAGCTTGTAATGTATGATTTTATGAACAGCACTTTGTGTTCTCTTCCTTTTTTGAGGCCTATGTCTGACAGTGACCCTAGTATGCGTTTGAACAGCACTTCGTGTTCAGATTGTTACCTTTTCATAAGCAGCATTGTGTTTATCATGAAGGCCTAGTATGACAGAGGCCTAGCCCTAGTATAACAGTACGAGTTTGAACAGCACTTCCGTGTTCAGTTTGTCACCTTTTGCTTTTCATAAGTAGCATTGTGTTTATGTAGGCCTATGACAGAGACCTAGTACATGTAGTATAATAGAATGAGTTTGAACAGCACTTCCGTGTTCAGTTTGTCACCTTTCATGACCAGAACTTTTTGTCCATGAGGCCTACGACATTGGCCTGTTAATTACGTGAACATTATTTCGCCCCAGTGTGTGAGCTGATGAATACTGAATGTATGAGTCTCTTGCCTAAATCAAAATTACTTTGTAGTTTCCAGATTATCGTCTCTCACCCTGAATGCTGCTGGATCGTTGTTTAGATTTGCACCTCCATGCTCATGATGCTGCGGATGCATTGCTGCAGTCGTAGTCCAAATTCTCGCACTGCGGATCGGGGAATCACGAGACTGTTTAGCTGATGCGTTTTCACCACGTTTTCCAGAGTTCATTCAATCGCCACTGATTTTTCAAGGTTTAAGCTTTTGCGTCTATCGCCTGCTGGTAACGCTGAAAATCAGTCTGCAGGTTCCTTGATCCCATACTCGTCGCCATTGTAATATTAGTGAAATGAATGGACACGGAGACGCATATTATGTAATATTAATATCAGACTTTCAGTTTAGTTTTATTCATCTTGGCGGCCATGCTCCAATCTGCCCCGAGTGTTGCCAGTTCATTGCATACGAGTGTGAGTGTTGCTGTTGCTATGTTGATACAAGCATGTACTAGATTCAGAGGATATTATAATCCAGTTGATGTTATTGCTTTGAATGAAACTCAATTAGACAGTGCAATTCCTGATATAGAATATAATATTGATGGTTATGATTTTGTCAGAAATGATAGAAACAGAAATGGAGGAGGTGTAGCAATGTATTTGAAGTGTAACTCTGGTTTTACTTACAAGGTTCGTAAAGACCTAATGCCTTGTGATTTAGAGATTGTTGTTACTGAAGTGAAAAACCTAACACAAAACCTACTATTGTTATTGCATGGTATCGCCCACCAAACTCAGAGATGAAGCTTTTTACCAAGTTGAATCCATTCTTGAGCAAGTTGAATATGAAGGCAAATATGTTTTATTAATTGGTGATGTAAATTGTGACCTTCTAGCTGCAGATCCACATTGTTATACGAAGAAGATGAAAGAAGTTGCTGAGAATTTTCATCTCAAACAGGTTATCACTAAACCTACTAGAGTCACAAAAATAGCAAAACCCTTGTTGATCACATGTATACCTCCTGTCCCAACAATGTCAGTGAATGTGGTGTAATACTTACAAGCATGAGTGATCACTTCTGTGTGTATACAATTATGGGAAAAGAGAACAAGGTGAAAAGCCAAAATCATAAGTACAGTGTGAATAGAAAATATAAAAATTTTGATGAAAACAAGTTTAGACTGGATATTGCTAATACAAATTGGTGTAATATTACTAATCAATCAAATATTGATGATGCTGTTTCTAATTTTGAAAATATTTTTCTTGAAATTGCCAATAAGCATGCACCGTTAAAGAGGAAACGTATACGGCAGAAAAATTCTTCCCCTGGGCTTACTGATGATATTTTGGCAGCCATGCGCGAACGTGACCAGATGAAGAAGCGCGCCAGCAAAGAAAATTGTTTGCTTCTTTGGGAAGATTTTCGCAAGCTGAGAAATAGAGTAAATTGCTTAATTAAAGAATCTAAAAGAATGTATCTTACAAATGCTCTTCAAACTAAAGATTCTAAGGAAATTTGGGCTAACATAAGGCATATTGTACCAGGTAAAAACAAGAAAACCGATATTAGATGTATTAAAACTGAACAAGGTGAATGTACAAATTCTAAAGATGTTGCGAATGTATTGAATGAATATTTTGCAAATGTTGGACCAAGTATAGCTGACAAGATTCCTGTTGTTAATACTGAAAACCATCATGATGAAACAAATAATTTGTATAATGATATGCTTTTTATATTTAATAATGTTAATGAAGATTATGTTTTAAATCAACTATGTACACTCTCCGATAAGAAAGCAACTGGTGTTGATGATATTCCATCAAAGTTACTCAAGGTGTCAGCAATCGAAATTACTCCTATTGTGACATTTCTTGTTAATTTATCCCTTAAATCAGGTACCTTTCCATGCAGATGGAAGAAAGCCCGAATTTGCCCAGTTTATAAAGGTGGTGATAATACAGATCCAGGTAATTACAGGCCAATATCAATTCTTCCCATTTTATCAAAAATCATCGAGCGTGCTGTATTTGACCAAATTTACCCTTTTCTAAACTCAAATGATATGTTGCATGATAGCCAGTCAGGTTTTCGGCCAGGTTTTTCAACATCTTCTGCATTATTAAACATTACAGAGGATTGGTTAAAATCAATTGATGATGGTGAGTACATTGGTCTTGTAATGTTAGATCTAAGAAAGGCTTTCGACACAGTGAATCACAATATTTTAATTGATAAATTGCCAAATTTTGGTATAGATGATCATGTTGTCAACTGGTTCAGAAGTTACCTTAGTGGTAGATCTCATATAACTGGTGTAAATGGGTCAAAGTCTAAAGACCAACGAAGTTCTTGTGGAATTCCACAAGGCTCGATACTTGGGCCGTTATTGTTTATTTTATATGTTAATGAACTGCCTAAATATGTTAATGTAAAGGTGAGCATGTATGCTGACGATACAGCAATTTATTATTCTTCAAAAGATGTTAATGATATTGTTAGAATACTAAATAATGATTTAAATAATGTTGACAACTGGCTTGCAAGTAACAAATTAAGTCTTAATGTTGACAAAACCCATTTTATGTTAATTGGTACTCCACAAAAACTTGCAAATTTATGTAATGATGATCTTAATGTAAACATAAAAGGAACCCGTCTTCAAAGGGTTAATCATTGTAAACACCTTGGCATTGAAGTTGATGATAAACTGTTATGGAACAATCAGATTGACCAAGTGAGAAAGAAAGTTTTAACTGGTTTGTATTTTCTAAGGAGAGCCGCTAATTTTATCCCCAAACACCATCAGTGTCTACTTTATAAAAGCATTGTTGCCACTCACTTTGACTATTGCAATGTTGTTTGGGGAAGATGTAACAAAACCCTTAGTAATAAACTTCAAGTCTTACAAAACAGAGCAGCAAAAATTATTACAGGTGTAAGTAGATATGAGTCAAGTACAGAAGCTTTAAATGTTTTAAACTGGAAAAATCTTGAAGGAAAGTTATACATAAACGAAGCAGTTACAATGCATAAAATTGTAAACAATCAAGCACCAAAATATCTGTGCAATAGATTTGTTAAAAAAGAAACTTGTTATAACACCAGAAATAAAGATGTTTTTATCATGGATAAGCCAAATACTGAATATAAGAAGCGTAGCTTTAGTTATAGAGGTGCACAACTGTGGAACTCGATTGATGACAATGCTAGAAGCATGTGCAATGTGAAACATTTTAAACAACTTATTTCTTAATATTTGTGAATAATTTATCATTTTGTATATTTTATATTGTTTATTATCTGTATTATTTATGTAATAGTGATCTTGATGTGTTTTAATAAGTTAAATTTAATTTGTATATAAATCGTATATGATGTATGGATCTTGGGTATGGATGATGCGTGTTGAGGGGATGAAAGGGTGGGGTGAGTTGGGTGTGCGTGTATGTAAGTGAGGGGTGAGTGGAGTGTATGTTGTTTCATGGTGGGAAGGGGTGTGCTTGTATGAAGATGAACGTAGGTGCTACTTTTATAGTATTTTATATTAATATGAAATTTCTGTATTTGTGCAATAGTGGGCCTGCAAATTATCACGATGTGTTTTAATAATTTATTTCCTAAAAATATTTTTGAATAATTTATCATTTTGTATGTTTTTGTGCAATAGTGGTCTTGATGATGTGTTTTAATAATTTAAATATAACTTGTACATAAATCATACTATAACGCTTTATTGTGAAAGATGTATGGAGGATGTGTGTTGAGAGGGTGAGAGAGGAGTGCATGTGAGAGTGTGACTGTATGAGGAAGAATGCAGGGTTACTATTTTATTTATTATAATATTTGTCATTTAGTAAAAGATCGTATTAATTTTAGTTTTTTAGTCTATGTACACTAATATATTATATTTTAAATTAACTTGTGTTTGTTAGTAATATTTTTAATATCCACACGGACATGTGGAAGAACAATACTGTATTGAACATGTTTTTACCGTGTATAAATAAAGCTATTATTATTATTATTATTATTATTATAGCTAAATGGGACCGTTCGTTAGTGGCGGTCGTCGTACCATTGATCGACGGCGGTCTTTTCCATCTGGAGAGCAATTGGCATGGTCGATACCCCCTTAAAACGAACTTTCTTTTACACAGTAAACTATGCTTTAACTTTTTGAATCACATCAAATGTCAATCAAGCGTAGTTGCAGCTAACAAACGTCATTACACCTTCATCAAGATCGTATTGTTTTTAATTAATTTTGCTCAAAGTTATGACCACCCAAGCAAAATAATAGAGACTTTGTTTTTTTGATGTGTTGACGCAGTTGAGGCCGCTGTAAAGTTGGCCAATGAGTGTATTGCATGGATAACGTCTGAGATACATACCTACTGTAATAATTGAAAGTAAGCATTATCTTACAGATTAAACATTTTGAGAAATGTACCTTGAACATTCTGTCTGACAAGGATCAAAGTAATGGTAAGCGTATACCTGAATCCATTTCACGAAAAATTATTTGCAAGTTGGTGTTACACGACACAAACGCCATTTGGTTATCTATCTGATTATCTATTTGAATAAATTAGGAAATGCTCTGAGCATGTTTTCAGTCAAGATTAATTGAATAGGGCAAAGTACCTAGAAGATACGGTTTTCATAATACATCAATTTATATGTTATTGTTTTATCAATAATCAATCAAGTTAATCAGCTACAATGACTGAAAAGGCTCATTAATATGTAATTTTTGGCAATAGTTTGCTAAAAATCCATGTTCAGGGTACTTAATTAGAACATTATTAGAAACACTTAGACCAAGTTTCAAGGCAGAAGAATCGTGTTTTAGATGCAAATAATTCAAAACCAGTAGCAAGTGGGTCAAAAAAGGTGGGTCAGCATTTCATTGTACCCACCCTTCAATTATATCCTAAGAATTTTTCATGTTGACCCTTTTCATGTCATTCCAATTATCTCGAAGAACCGCGATCAACCCTCAATCCTCTGCTATCGTGGTCACGAAAACCCTAAATATGGCGCTACTATTGGGATAAAAGATATCAGGTGCTATAATTTGAACCTTGAACACTCTTGAGCTTTTTTCGTTTGCGCATCATGTCCCTATTTTTAGCTGGTTGGGAAGCGTTTTTAATTTTAGTTTAAAAATAGTTGAATTAATGAATACGCTTAATAAAGGCTCTGAAAGTTTCTGTTTATATAGCGTATGGGGAAAACAACTTAACCTTTCATACTACAAATTCATATTACGTCTCTCTAAACGTGTGCTAAAATTAAACAGTTTTCCAAAGTTTTCATACATAACTTTTTGATGTATTATAATATAATGTATCAGAATGTTCAATTATGCCGACGGTTTTAATTAAACTATTTCTTGCTTACCGTACGAAGTTGAAAATGGCTTGCATACATCAAGTCACTCATGCATTATTTAAAGTCTTTCTTCACACGTTCGCAGGATGACGTGAGGTATTGAACATTGAAAGGTGAGAGATATCCTGAACAAAAGAAACTTGACACAGTAGTTGGATTCAAATGATTGATTTAGTTTGCATTTTTGTAATTTGTAATTCCATTGAATGTACCGCATGTGGCTTTCCTTATGGCTTCTGACGAATACGGGCTTGAATCAAGACTATTCGATTTCTCATGTTCGGTTGTTACTAATAAATAAGACAAAAATACAAAATCAATGTAGAAAGACCGAGTACACAATTATGTGTGTAAAGAAAAAACAGTTTCTATATTATTGAAATGAAAGTAAAGTTAATACTGTCTAGGTGAATCAACAAAAGAGAGAAACAGGTTCAGTATTGATGAGACAGGTCAGGCACACGAACCTGTGCCTTCAAACTTGTTATCCGTCTGTTCGTTGTGTCATGTGTGTACATGTGCTGACTCAAAATAAAGACATTAGGATGAGGCGCCCTATTTAGCGTTAGCTTTGGATATCTAATTTCTTACTATCCAACTAACTCGGATGAAAAATCAATAAAATAATTAAATGTCGAAAGCTAATGTTAAATAGATATTATTATTTATTTTATTATTTATTTTATATCGTGCCTTATTTTAAATATTCATTTTAAAGGCCGCTATAAATATCTGGAAAACACATTAAGTTAGGAGCTGTGTAAAGTTCGTTGGTATAGAGGTGAACAACAACTAAACATTGGCTTGATTATATTTTAAGCCTACTTAATTGGGTTACCCTTGAAAGTTTGCCTGGTCAACTGGATCCCTCTTTAAGTTCAGATTTCTGGATATTCCCTAAGATTTCCTAAGCGGGAGATATACGATATCTCCCGAAGGGAAGGTGGTATGAAGGTCAAACAACCACCACGATATGTATTTTTACTCACACTATAATGTCATGCCAATAACTCAATTTTAGCCAGGAGGTGGATATGGATGTAAGGGATTTTGCAAGAGAGCTCTTCAATAGCAATCGTGGCGATCGAAGAATTGTGTTAGGATTTAGAGCGCGGACGTCTGAAAATTGCCTAGTGGTGAAGAAAATACTAATGAAATCCAGCGATTCTAAACAACAACTGACTCAATTCTATATACACACATAAGAAAACTTACACACGCCTTATTGTTTTTGGCATAATTATCTTCATTTTCTTTGTCATGGCGTAAGCGTCACTGTCACACATTATTGTAATATATCACATTTTGATCGCACGAGAGTACGCCTATGTAAAATACGACAATCTTTGAACATGATGAGTTTCGACAGGAAAAGAGACATGGTATTGATGCCTTGCTATCCAGAACAGATGTACATCTTAAGTACATAACATGCCAATATTAAATACTAATAGTCCGTTCTTAGCCATGCCATTGTGATGATTGCTATGGTTTCAAAAGAACATTTGTTTATTTGATTGGCAACTTGAAAACTCCATTTTGAGTATTTAAAGGACGTAATAATAATGTTGAAGCAATATCTGTTCTGCGATTGCTTCATATTATACATGATATGACATGTATATTAATACAAATCTATTTAAAATAGACTTGGTGGTTTATTAAAGCATTTATATTAACAACGTTGTTTCATGAAGGTCAGCCAAGGTCGACCTACACTAATCAGAACTGAAAACTGATTACTTAATACCCCGATTTCTAGCGCGGATGTGGATGATTTACCTTAATTGGATTTATTTATTTAGTTATATGACGTCATATCAATTCACATAAAACATAGAATTTTTGCAATGTAATCTATCGCATGTGCAAAATATATTTTTCTTTGCCATATATTTTTGCTATACGAAGAAATTTATTGTAGGTAAACATTATGTAGCTAGTGATCTTTTTGAGAAAAGTGCGCGATGAGGCTGTGGATTACGAAATGCTCGTTTAAGTTAAAGGAAATCTGTACCATAAACTAATCAATGGCTAATATAGTTATATACCCTAAATTAAACATACCAGACGGTCTATATGAATTTCGGAATATTCCTAACAAAGAAAAAGCACTTTTAATCCTTCGTTTCTGCGATTCATGGAAGCCGCCATGATAGCTGCTTGCGAATCCTTTTTGCCACAAGCGGTAGTTTAACCTTTCACACAGACCCTCGGCTACCTTCGGCGAGCGTGTGTTGCTAAATGGCATTCGCGACCCCCACAGCGAATTTTGTTTTTAGTGCTGTTTTACACTTTTCGTTCTCAAAAGACATTGTTGATCATAAATATTACTTAAAATACATTTTTTTATGTTCTTCTGTAGTTTTATGGGTAAAATGGTCGCGTTTTCTTTTGAACGAATGTTGAATCTGAACTTTGGTAGTATTCGCTTCGTGTCACCAAAGTTCACGAGGGACGAGGCTTGTGGCACGGATTTCGCTGGTTTCAAAATCGGGGTACCGTTACAGCGTAATAAAATACATCGGCAGCCACCGTGGATTGCAAAGTGACGGCTGATTGTCGTAAGGAATTAAGAATTTCTCCTTTATTTGGACGTATATAAGCGTGGGACTTTTACTGTTTGTCGTTTTTATTATTACTGCAACTATATAGCCATTGATTAGTTTATGGTACAGATTTCTTTAAGGGCAAACTAGGCTATTGGGGCCCTTATTTGCATAATATTCCGACTCCCACAGGAAATCCTCTCGGACACCCCTATAATGGTCACCGTGACAATAAAAAAAAGAATATGGCGCAACCAATTCGGAAAACATTTTGAGCGGGTCCGTTTTCAAAAACCTCGATCCGCGCGTAAGATGTTGTTATTGGTGTATACTTTTGAAGCAATGAATATTAGTGTAATTATACCTCTATAGTTAGTCATGAGACTTAGGTTTCCTTTCTCTGGTAATGGAACATTGGTAATCCAAGTCAGGAGGGCTTTGTTTCACTTCAAGTTCGGTAGTGACGTCAATGCTTTTTTTTTTTGCGCCGCAAGCGTGCCGACAAATCGCTCTTGTGCGAGTGAGTGTACACTTTGCGGGATTAACTTGACGCGCGCGATTCACTGCTTAGGCCAACGAAATACGCACATACGTCACTGCCAAACTTGAGGTGAACCAAATTATAGCCATAAATGCACCGCAACCTTGGAGTGCTTCCGAGGTAATCGCGCAATCTAGCCCAGCAACTGTACTTCATGCTCTGGATGACTCTCATTTCATCAAGAGTGGACAGCTTATCACATATTGGTATTTCAGCAGGTAATGGAAGATCTGATGTTAGTGTCATTATTGAGCACGGGCAAGGTGTAAAATAACATCTTCTCCACTCAGTAAGTCATTTCATTGGGCGGGGCTGATCCATCACGCTTATTCTCCTTCATCTTCTATTCTTACCAGAGACGTTATGGATGACTTAGCAGGATGTGTTATACATGCTCCCTTTGTATCAGCTTCCTGTAGATCGTCCCTCTACTTTTGTAGCGAAGCAAGTACGTCAGATCGTAATGAGCCTTCTTCAATTTCTCTCACCTACCGGGCTTTTACAACGCAGAATGTCGCCTTTACTTACCTCAGCGGTTATATCAATGATGTAATCTTAAACAGCTAGGAGAACTAAGCTTTTATGTACTAAAGAATATTTTTATGAAACTGTAAATCACAAACTAAGTATCAATAGATAAAGTTCGGGTTTCGTAAGATATTCAATACCCGGTTTTAGAAAATGACAGCATCTATATATAACTAGGTTTCTAGACCGGCGTCTTTTTATTAATTCATTCGCAATCTGATTCTCGACGCTTCGAAGATTTTGGGATTGAGTAGGGTAATTAACTTCCGCCAACAGCTACGGTATTAAACTTTCATTCATTGATATGATGGTTTGTTAACAATCATAGCAAAAAGGCTGAATTAAAGATATTTTACCGTATTTAAAAAAAATATATGAAACATTCTGGAGACCAAGAAGAAATGTATTATATGAACGCGTAAAACTTGGTAATGAAATACCAAATATAAAGTAAACCCATAAGATGAAAAAGTTGTTAGTAACCTTGAATATACTTCTGAACATGTATCGGTTTTGTTGTGCAAAAGACACGATACCCAGTAAAAATGTACTATCTAATCAAACGTCGCCTTTCTTTTCAGACCGTTTCCGATATACCAAATCTGTATTCGCACATCTTAACAACCAAATGTAACCGGCATCAGAATGGTTGGTTTTAATAATAAGGGTAGGGTTTGAAATGTTAGGAATTAAGGTTTATCATTATTTACCATGTTTATTATTTTGTTTATTTTGATTGTGTCATTCTTAATTAATGTAGGTTTCTGGTTTCATATCAAATTATATTTCTATCTGTTGTGTAATTAATCGATCAGGATCATCATCAAGTTAAGTTATTTTCCATCGTAATCATTATTGTCTTTGAAATCATTTTAATAGATCATGGTTTAGTTTTAATTTGAAAAGGTCAGTCACCTCTTTTGATCATGAAAATGTAGGCATCCTTTGCTTCTCAAGTTTATGAGCATTTATGATGTTTATGTCTTCATTGTTTATTGTCTTCCATTCATAGAAGTTTTAAGAGCACTTTAGCAATTGATTCCTTTTATATGAGTGTGTATTGTTATCCTAAAAACTTAAGTGTGATGGAATTTATGGCCACTTATCTTTTAGCTTGAGATTGTAGGTGATGTACTTATGCATTATTCATGAGAAAGTTTTATCTCTTTAGCAGGTTATGTATTGTTAAGATTTGTATTAAGTAAATGCTTAGTTAGGGTTATTATTTATGCTGTTGCAGAGATGCTACTTAAGTTGGTTTTCAAGTGTTTTTCCCATATGAACTTGTCTCTGATAATTTTACTTCACTTCCATCTTAGCCACCAACTGATAAACATCAAATCTTCCATCTTAGCTTCCAACTGGTCAACATATTCAATCGTCATCATATTTATTAAATATATTTATATTGCATCCATCTTCATTGGTTCTATCATCATATATTAAAGCCGGAGCTTAACATCGTATATCTTCAAGTTTCCATCTGTGTCTATTTTATTTTGTGTAACGGTATTGGACATTTATTATCGCCCGAGTAAGCCCCTGGATCCAAAGTTGAACAAAAAGAAAATCACCCTAAAAATTTCTACTGTTACATTGGCGTCTCCAACGTGGGGCTAAGCTTGGCGATAACTTTTCTTCAACAAATTGGATCAGGGCACCCACGACCCTTGGACTACATCATGATAACTGATATTATCTCCCGGCTTGAAGCCTTGGAAACTGAAGTGAACTATCTTCGTCATCTCCATCACCTTAGACAGCGTTCATCTCCATCATATCTTGCTCATCAGATATCAGGACACGTAAAGTGGTTCAACGTCAAAAATGGATATGGATTCATCACCCGCGATGACACCGGAGAAGATGTGTTCGTGCATTGGCGTGGTATCACTAAGAACAACCCTGCAAAACTTCAAGCTAGTGTAGGCGACGGTGAAGCAGTTGTATTTGACATCGTGCTTATTCCAGGACGCACTCCTGAAGCCATCCATGTCACCGGCCCTGGAGGCGTATGTGTTCTTGGAAGTAGCTATGCCATGGACAGACCATACTTCAACCATAGAGTCCAGCATCAATCTGTTACGCATACTGTTCCTTCTGATGAATGTCATGCAACTGAACCAGAAAGTGAACCTGATCATGTTGACACTGATGATGATACGTTTGAATATAATTCTGACGATTTCCCCTGTGACCAAACATCTGAACACTCTATCCATGATGACATTCCTCCTGAAGATCTATCATCTGAACCATCTGAATCTGATACATGTTGTGACTCTGAGTCTGAACTAATTTCCACACCGACAGCTATCAACCATGCACAAACTCTTGATAATCACCTGGTTAGCGAACATGAAAAACATGCTATGTCTGAAGCTTGGGAGAAATTGAGTAATTTACAGACTGATGATTGTTGCGACCAGTTGCTAGACAGAAAGTTTAATTTTCTTATATTGTGTCAACTTGAGGATATTTCACGTCGTGTCCCATCCCAAGATATTTTGGACGTATTATTATGTTTATGCCAACACCTTCTGGACATTGACCACCATGGACATCTTCGTGATATTATACCACCTTTTGTGACAGTACTTAGGAAGTACCATGCTTTTATTTCCTGTGGATATGTAGCCATCAACTCTCACCCTCATATCGCAGCTTATATTCTGATGATTCTGCCGTCCTTACATCATATTCGGACTCAGAAATTGCAAATGCAACTAGTACACATGCAAGTAAAATACTGTTGAACTTTCAGGGTAACAACGTGGAACAATATGGACATTTGCTTGATAAATTATGTCACCTATTTTACATTAGTAAGGAACAAGAACTCATCGCCACTACATTATACAATTGCTATCGGAGATGGAAGATATATTATCAGCGAGCAGCGGAACAACAAAAGTAAACTGACTTTTGAAAAACACTTCAAATGAAATTATTTGCTCAAATGACATTATCATACAACATTTAAATTTCAAATTATTGTGCAATCAACATATTTTTGTCATCTGGACAATATCTCTCAAATACTGACTCTATCAAAATATCATAATGTAGTTGTATATTGCTAAAATCCAAATCAAACATTATTTTCATCATGTTTTAAAGTGTCATAATTATATTAATGTCGAGGACGCCATTTCATTGCAGCAGAGTTGAATGTAGCTGTCGCTCCTCCCCCTATCTGAGTAACTTCATATTATGTTTGTCAAATAATGTTA
Organism: Amphiura filiformis; assembly: GCF_039555335.1. Taxonomy (NCBI): domain Eukaryota; kingdom Metazoa; phylum Echinodermata; class Ophiuroidea; order Amphilepidida; family Amphiuridae; genus Amphiura; species Amphiura filiformis. Next base: position 71,927,123 of record NC_092633.1, read on the forward strand.
AAATGCTTCATTTTATGATCATGATTAAGTTTGTTGTCTTCTTTGTGTACAACTTAAATTCTTAAATCATTATTTAGTGTCTATCATGTTTATGTATAGTTTTGCAAAGAGTACATGTAAGTTTGAAGACGTGCACTTATTCAAACTTAGTTCCTCTTTTTCAAATTAAGAGTTGCGGTCCTCTTTTGTGATTCTACTATATTTTTGCTCATAAAAAATCTGAGTATGTCATGGCAGTTTATTAATCATGTTATTGCTTTGAGTTTGAAGCCATTGCTTACTTCACTATATTATTTCACTCCATGTTTTATGTATGCCAAAGGAGTAAAGTTGAGCATCATAACTGCTCACATCCAATTTCTCTTAAAAACAGAGTTTTTGATAGTCTCCTATTGTTTTACATGTTTATTGAAATGCAAACTGATGTTTTATTAATTGATTTGAACAGGTTTCCAAATTAAACCTATTGTTGTGGTATTTTGTGTTTTGGCATATTTTAGATCATTACCAAAATTGATCCAATTTGCATGCAATTGTCAATCCAAAATTATCATCAAATCATCTGAATATTTGTGTTTGGCATTTGTTATTTAAACAAAGGTATTTGTCATTTCCATCATGATACCATCTTGAGTAATTTGCCAACCAATTTATCTCGTAATTTATTTTTCTTTAAACATGTCATTTGATATGAGCTAAGTTATGAACCTTAAAATTGTGTTCATAAAGATTATGGTTTGCTAGGATTGTTTTTGGTTCACTATTTTGTTGGAGTAGTGTAGGTTTTATAAATTAAACCTATATATTATTAATTATGTTTTTGGCATGAAGATCACAGAAAAAGATGATCTTAATTTGCGCAACATGTCATCACATTTTTCCAAAATGCTACTCACCAATGTTTTATTATTTTATGATATCACGTCTCAGTCATCATCATGATATTGATTTTATTGATATGTCATCTACATGAAAGAATTATTTGTAGAACCATCAATCATGTTTTCTATCTTGTTCTTGATTTCATTGTCAGAAATTAGTTAATTATGTATCCTCCATCTTAAGTTCATTAAGTTCATAATTATCTTGTCATCTTATAACTTGTTTGTTTTCCATCATATTAGTAATCATGCAAAGTTATTCACTTGATTATTTTTGATCTGTGTCATTTTCACATGACTAAATTAAAAGTAGAATCTCAAAATGTATTCTACATGTCATTGATGTAGGCCTTTATTTTCTTCCAAATAAGTTTGTTTATCATGATTAATTTAAAATGAGTCATTGCATTCATACATTGTGAAGTTTTATTTCTTCCAAAGTGTTAATTGGTTTATCATGAAAAGTTTTTTTTTTTGGATGTGGTCATGAAAGTGGAAGTGTGGTTATTGATTCTTTTGTATTGTTTGGTATTTACAGCAAAGTGTACCTTTTGGATTTCACGCCCAATTAGCAGGTCATATGCACTTTGTAAAGAGACATTTACATCACTTAAGTATGTACATGTATTTTGATCATTATGTTTTTGTTGAAATTTGCAGCATTCAAATTATCATCTTCCAAATTTCATGTAAAATGCCGAGACGTCATTTTCTCTGCAGCAGGGGTGAATGTAACCGGCATCAGAATGGTTGGTTTTAATAATAAGGGTAGGGTTTGAAATGTTAGGAATTAAGGTTTATCATTATTTACCATGTTTATTATTTTGTTTATTTTGATTGTGTCATTCTTAATTAATGTAGGTTTCTGGTTTCATATCAAATTATATTTCTATCTGTTGTGTAATTAATCGATCAGGATCATCATTAAGTTAAGTTATTTTCCATCGTAATCATTATTGTCTTTGAAATCATTTTAATAGATCATGGTTTAGTTTTAATTTGAAAAGGTCAGTCACCTCTTTTGATCATGAAAATGTAGGCATCCTTTGCTTCTCAAGTTTATGAGCATTTATGATGTTTATGTCTTCATTGTTTATTGTCTTCCATTCATAGAAGTTTTAAGAGCACTTTAGCAATTGATTCCTTTTATATGAGTGTGTATTGTTATCCTAAAAACTTAAGTGTGATGGAATTTATGGCCACTTATCTTTTAGCTTGAGATTGTAGGTGATGTACTTATGCATTATTCATGAGAAAGTTTTATCTCTTTAGCAGGTTATGTATTGTTAAGATTTGTATTAAGTAAATGCTTAGTTAGGGTTATTATTTATGCTGTTGCAGAGATGCTACTTAAGTTGGTTTTCAAGTGTTTTTCCCATATGAACTTGTCTCTGATAATTTTACTTCACTTCCATCTTAGCCACCAACTGATAAACATCAAATCTTCCATCTTAGCTTCCAACTGGTCAACATATTCAATCGTCATCATATTTATTAAATATATTTATATTGCATCCATCTTCATTGGTTCTATCATCATATATTAAAGCCGGAGCTTAACATCGTATATCTTCAAGTTTCCATCTGTGTCTATTTTATTTTGTGTAACGGTATTGGACATTTATTATCGCCCGAGTAAGCCCCTGGATCCAAAGTTGAACAAAAAGAAAATCACCCTAAAAATTTCTACTGTTACACAAAAATCACATTTTAATCAACTTTTATTTTGTAGCCAACATTTTAGAGTATATTCATGGGTAATTTCAACTTCCTGACACGTACGATAACAGAGATGTGACGATGGAGGTAGAACTTTTTGAATGACCATCGTATTATTTGTTTTGAAATATCTATATCTTTTCTAGTTTAATTTATTTCATGTTACAGAGCTGTGGTAAAAAGTATTACACATTTTCTCCGTTGTCATGATTGTTTGAAAGGAAACATCGGATTTGTGTAATACACGACACGCTTTGATGCTTTTCTTAAAACAATCGTTGAATTAGTTGCCTATTTATTTACTGTCAATTGTGGCAGCAAAGAAACTCTTATGCATGTTTTCAATTCCTGCCTGGTGTCTCTTGGACAGGGTCGCTTAACTTCACGCGGCATGACAAAGTTTTGATCAAATGTTAAGTTATCTAAGTTCTATTGTGCAACAATATTTGCTGACATCCCAGGTCATTCAACTGGTAGTCTTCTTTGTGTTCAGGAGAAGGCTTCTTTCTTCGCTGGCCTCTTCGATGCACTTCAAAATATCAATCAGCTCTACTCAGCTGCTACAAATAAGAGTGGTATCATCGGCGTACCTCAGGTTAGTAATCCTTGTACCGCCAAACTTCACTCCACCTTCAAACACCTCCACAGCTGTTCTCATAATGTCTTTAGAGCAGATGTTAAATAGGTTTAGTGATAGTATATAGCCCTGGCGTAAGCCTCTTCCAATCTTGAACCAATCTGTGTCCTACTACTTGTTCTGACTGCAGATTCTTGGTCTTCATATAAGCGGGTGATAAGGTTCACAAGATGACTTTTTTATATGTTCCCACATCTGAGGATGGCTAACACAGTCAAATGATTTATTAAGTGGTTTTGGTGTCATTGTTATAATATTATAATTATAATCGGAGCAATGTTTGAACATCGCACAGTGTCGACACCCTATATTATAAATATAAACTTAATACTCCGTTGGTGAGCGACGGGCGATTGGTATTTCACCGAATCCGATTCTTGGTCTTCATATAAGCGGGTGATAAGGTTCACATGATGACTTTTTCATATGTTCCCACATCTGAAGATGGCGAACACAGTCAAATGATTTAGTAAGTGGTTTTGGTGTCATTGTTATAATATTATAATTATAATCGGAGCAATGTTTGAACATCGCACAGTGTCGACACCCTATATTATAAATATAAACTTAATACTCCGTTGGTGAGCGACGGGCGATTGGTATTTCACCGAACGCAAGAAAAGGAGTCCCATCTGATTGGCTAGAAATCGATCGCTAGATCGCTCAGTGGTGGAGTACAAACTCAAAATGGAGAGATGTATTCAATTCGATTGAAATCAATATTCTATTATTGACGCAGATAAAGAAAGTGGTATAGTGTGTTGATATAGTACATTGTATAGACTTGTGCTTTGATATTCTGTGCACATGTTCCTTTATATAATTGTAATTCTCAAACAGTTTAATATATCAAAATTTTAACGAACGATTTCAAAATCGTTACGGATAAAATGCAGTAAAATATATCCACAGCAAACAGCAATCCCCGCTAATTAGTGTATTTCATTTCCAGTAAGTGTATTATACATACATACATACATAAACAACATTTAATAACAAAGCAATAACAAAAACAGAGTCAATACGATGGATAAAAATGAGACTTCAAAACCTTCTTGAAACTAGGCAGTGTGCATGCCTCCCTGATGGTTCTTGGGAGGCTGTTCCAGAGTGTGGGTGCCGAAACATAAAATGATTTATCTCCAATGCGATTTTTCCCGACATGAGCGGTGTGAAGAGTAGTATCAGAAGATGAACGTGTCATGGGTCCTGTAGCAGGTTTGAGTTTATGAGTGAGAAAGATTGTGAGATAAACTGGTGCATTACCCTGAAGACATTTAAAAACATACATGCATATCTTGAATTTGATGCGCTCCCGTATGGGCAGCCAGTGTAGAGTGTCCAGGAGAGGTGATTGGAAACAAAACCTGGGGTTTACCTGACAAAAATCGAATTTTCTTGTAATGGCTATATCATATGGTACTTGATCATGCGCAAATCGTAAAAAAACCCGCCATGCGTAGCTTTTGAAAACGAGAGGATTCGCCGTACTATCACGGCAATTTTTGACACGAAGATATAGGGATGATGACGCTGTGCATCACCATCTACCATAAACCTATCCCTAAACCTTAATCTTTTTTTATAAGCAAAATTTTTATAACCAATCTAAATGTATAACCAAAACCATAATCAATACCCTTGGCTACTCATAAGTCTAATATCTTGGGTGACTATATGGTTTTTCTAAAGCCTCGCCTCAAAATAAATCTAGGAGCAATTGACTCGTTTTGATTTCTCGTGTTCTGTTTTTACTATCAAATAAATAAGAATAAATACAAAATTATTGTTAAAAGGAGAGTGTATACAATACATGTATAATGGTGAATATTATTGAAATGCAAGTAAAGTCAATATAGTCTAGGTGAATCAACAATAGACAGACGTTTCATATTGATAAACGTCAGGCACACGCACCTGTTCTTTGTATCCATTTCAATACAGACATACCCAAGACAGAAGCTGAAGGAGTTTTGTTCTGTTGAGAACTAATTACAAAGCTTGTAGTTTCATCTGAGATTGGAATGATAGGATTTAACATATCGATGTTTTAAGGTCATTTAAACGTAAGACATCCGTTACTTTGCAAGAAAACGATTAAATACGACTAGTAAATATTGAGCGGTATTCTTTTAGCCATAGCTAACTCAAATTAAATTGTCATATCATCAAGTGAAAGGTGCACTCATTGTTTTTCAGATTTCTTTCATGCTTACGCAGATCGTATTGATTTCCACACACTTGTTTTGTCCCAGCAATGTCGCCCTGCCTTGTAAACCCATTGAGCGTCTACGTACGGAAATTAGCAGCATTAGGACACAGAAGTTCAAATTTCATTTTCTAAAATGGCATCGGATTTCACGTCTCTGGTATTTACTGGATCAATTTCAGTCTCTGTGGTTTGTGAAAAAAGGTAATATGCAAAGGTATTGTAAAAATTGTAAAATAGAATGCAACGATTCTCTTACAAATGTACTATGTCCGACCTGCGATACATTAATGTATTTTCTTCGTGGAGTGGAGTTTTCTCTTAGTGGTTAGTTATAAGATACTTTCCAGAGATTGGACTGCGGGCAGGGGCGTTCATTCATTAAAACATGTGGAGGATGCCCCCTGAGAAGTGATAAACTTTGTGCAAAAAGTCCAAAATTGGTAAAAGAAAAGCCCAATTGAAGCCATTGTGGATATGTTTTTACTATCGTGAATATGTTTTTACTATTATCGTATATATTCCCATCACAGCCATTTGCGTATGGATAAACAAGTGGCCGTTTTCGCGTGTTGTTTTCACACATGTATCATTTCTAACTTTTTACAACTAAAATTAACAGAATAATAGTGTCAAAACCGTCCACCAATTTTCGCGTGGAGACTTTGTCTATACCTACTTTTTGCTCTTTTTGCAACCCATCAGTATACCAATTTTTTACAAACAGCACCAGAATAGAGCTCAAACTTGCCCAAATCGAGTGCTTTTAACGGTACTTTTGCCCAAGTGCAAAAATCAATAAACCAAAATCATTGAAAAAAGGCCGGGGGAAAAGGAACCCTAAAATATGGCACATTGTCATACAAATCAACCAGAGAGAATCCTTCTTGCCGATCGATGTCACGCATTGACAACGTATTGGCAACTCACCTCAGGCAGGCGAATAAAACATCTCAGGTTAAGAGCTGCTTAGGAATTTAAAACTGCGAAATCTGATTGAATTTGCAACTTATAAAATGGCACCAATTTTCACAAAATCGTTTAGATCGGCGATTTGGGATTCCTTACACACAAATGAGTCATGAAACGGCAGCTAACCAATTTCTTTGCATGTTCATGTCAATTTTAATGTTCCTAATCAATCAGTTGTGGACTTCCTTTTTATTTCGGTTTCGAGTTTCCGAGAGATCCAATACTAGTCACTAGGTTTTAAATTTCCCCATGCAACAATCGTGGCTCTTGGAGAATTATTTTGGGATTCAATTCTGGTTTAAAAAGTCTAAAGTTACAGACATTGCCATGATTAAGGGCAAGGATGACGCATAAAGATCTGAATTTGTGCCAAAGGAAACTCTTTAAAAGGTTATTATCGGTACAGTCATCCAGTAAATAAGTCATTTTAATTTGCAGTGTTACTATTATATTGAGACGTAATACCTTAATATGTTATACGGTGAGCTACGGTGTCATATCAATTCATATAAAACATAGAAATTTGCTGCACCTTAAGAAAAAATTGCAATACCACATGTGCAAAATATGTTTTTTCTTCGCTGGCCTCTTTGACGCGCTTCAAAATATCAACCAGCTCTACTTTGCTGCTACAAATAAGAGTGGTATCATCGGCGTACCTCAGGTTAGTAATCCTTGTACCGCCAAATTTCACTCCACCTTCAAACCCCTCCAAAGCTATCTTTAACCAATCTGTGTCCCACTAATGGTTCTGACTGCAGATTCTTGGTCTTCATATAAGCGGGTGATCAGGTCCACAAGATGACTTGGGAAACCCATCTTTTTCATATGTTCCCACATCTGAGGATGGCTAACACAGTCAAATGATTTAAAAGTGGTTTTGTCATTATTATAATATTATAATTATAATCGGAGCAATGTTTGAAAATCGCCATCCACATAAACCTATCCCTAAACCTCAATCTTTTAAGGTACAAATTTAGTACTTTCTGTCAATCAATTATGGCTTATTCTCTACATGTCAATCTTTAAATAATTGGCATAGTCCTTATAGTAACGGTCGTCTGCCTTGATGAGTAAATGACAGCAAACAGCTGCAAACCAGTGAAAAATATCCCAAAACTTGGTCAGTGGAGCTCAGCTGGTACATGTCAATAGAGTCATTATCGATTGGATTAGTCGTCCGTAGCGGACAATTCGGTCGCTCATTGGATCATTATTATCAGGTGGTAATAAATTTGCATTGGACAATAGATTACTATATAATGGTTTAGTACTGCATATATCGGTTTAATCTTCAAAGCGGGTTTATGGCTGGAAAGGTCACGGTGAATTCGCCGTGGACGTAAGTGCACTATGTGTCTAGTATCTAGTATATGGTTTTTCTAAAGCCTCGCCTCAAAATAAATTTAGGAGCAATTTACTCGTTGTGATTTCTCGTGTTCTGTTTTTACTATTTAATAAATAAGAACAAATACAAAATTATTGTAAAAGGAGAGTGTATACAATAGATGTACAATGGTAAATATTATTTAAATGCAAGTAAAGTCAATAGAGGTTATCCACTTTACTCATGCGTGACTTCTAACAAAAAGCGCTGGTTCCCGTAGTATTCCTCATTCAAACTAATTCAATGCACGACCTCAGAGATACCTGCATGGCTTTGGTGGGCTATTTTGAAATGTCATGGTTGCACATGCAGGTACTTCTTTTGAAAGTCCTAAACAAGGTATAGACGAATCCAAATACACGCACTCCTACACCTGACTAGCAGCCTTTAGTTGGATCCCCGTCGGCTACAATGCATCCAAAATGTGAAATGATTCGGCCTTGGCGGAAATTTTAAACTGTATTCCATCACCCGTTTTACACCTTCCGCGAAAACACAGGTAGACAAAAGAATGATGAATTAAAGTTTACAACACAATACAGTTCCAACAGTTGTGCAAATAAAAGCCGCCTTACACCTAGAAGGTCGAGGAGGGTTAATAGAATAATACAATAGAGATAATTCCGCAGGTAATCCCGTCGCATCTATTCATAGATGTACAAATGGATGAACAAAAGGACTATGTATGAATAGATGCGACATGATTACCTCTATTGTATATATTATTCTATTAACCCTCCTCGTCTTTGCATCTTCTCTCGGTGTTAGGCGGCTTTTATTTGCACAATCGGGCGCTCAAAACACCAGGTTGGTGCTAGCGGGAAACCAAAGATGGCCGACCAAATCCTGACCATGGCTCGTTGGATTCGTCTATAGACGAATCTAAATTCACGCATTCCTACACCTGGCTAGTAGCCTTTAGTTGGGTAGCCGTCGGCTACAATGCACTCAAAATGGGAAATAATTCGGCCTTGGCGGAAATTTTAAACTGCATTCCATCACCCGTTTTACACCTTAATACATAATAATCGGATTAACTACACGCGGTATCTATGCATTGATGTACTTGCGAACAAAAGTACTATGTATGAATAGATGCGATGGGATTACCTGCGGAATTATCTCTATTATATATATTATTCTATTAACCCTCCTCGTCCTTGTATCTTCTCTAGGTGTTAGGCGGCTTTTATTTGCAGAATTGGACGCTCAAAACACCAGGTTGGTGCTAGCGGCTACCCAAAGATGTCCGACCAAATCCTGACCATGACTTGGCTCGTTGGATTTGTCTATAGACGAATCCAAGTGGAGTGGAGTTTTCTTACTGGTTAGTTGTAAGATACTTTCCAGAGATTGGACTGCGGGCAGGGGCGTTCATTCATTAAAAAATGTGGAGGATGCCCCCTGAGAAGTGATAAACTTTTTGCAAAAAAGAAGTCTCAATTAAAGCCATTCGATAGACCATTTTGGCAGAACAAATTGTGTACAGTTTTAGTTTGAAAAAGTCCAAAATTGGTAAAAGAAAAGCCCAATTGAAGCCATTGTGGATATGTTTTTACTATCGTGAATATGTTTTTACTATTATCGTATATATTCCCATCACACCCATTTGCGTATGGATAAACAAGTGGCCGTTTTTGCTTGTTGTTTTCACACATGTATCATTTCTAACTTTTTACAACTAAAATTAACAGAATAATAGTGTCAAAACCGTCCACCAATTTTCGCGTGGAGACTTTCTCTGTACCTACTTTTTACTCTTTTTGCAACCCATCAGTATACCAACATTATGCAGTTACTGTCCGTTTTTCCTATTCAGTGCACACACAACGCTCCAATTGATGATTGACCTCTAGCTCACTCACTGTACTGTAGGTATAGACAATAGACTAGTTAGTGAGCTGGTGGGAAACCCTTCACCCAATATTAGCCATAGAGGCTCACATGTGAATTATAATATTCATCCTTAATATACTACAATTTGAAGTAAAAAATGTCACGGGAAAGCTGTTGTCGAGCTATTGTTCCGAAAAGAGAATTCCAAAATTTCATAGCAGTCGACGTCGGACGTGTAATTTCAATGGCAAATTATGCTGAACAGCTGACTTGTGATAGCTCTAACTTCGAAAGGGCACCGTCGGGTGATCGGTTTGATCAATTTTCGCCATAGAAACTGATAATAAACTTCAATTCTTTCCCTCTATGGTCATCTAAATATTATTAAAATGCGATTTTGGGAAGATTGTTGTCGAGCCCTCCCAAATATAGAGTTCTGACTGCCCGATAGAGAGCTAAAAAATGAAAAACTTATTTCCAAACCGTGTTAAGTCTAAAACCACATGTTTCTCATTTACTTGTGTGATACAATCACAATTACTCTGACAAGTTTGACATGAGTTGTACCATCAACAAGCCTGGTTAACAATATGCATATTATTGTTCTCATTTGGGAAACAAAGGCCACGCTCAGTATTGTTACCGTGCGTTTGCTTTGTAATAGTGCATCCAACTGAAATCATGATACCTATTTCACCACATCCCATTGCAATAATGCACATGTAAATCAGAAACATGTGCTTGTGGATTTAACCATGGATATGAGACACATCCCTGATTTAATATAGTTGAGCTGTTTTCAATGAGGTTTATCTTGGTTTAATGGGGTTTAAGTCCTGCAAAGGTCGTGGTGAATTCTGCTGTAGACATGACTGCATAATGACAGCACCCGAATAGAGCTCAAACTTGCCCAAATCGAGTGCTTTTAACGGTACTTTTGCCCAAGTGCAAAAATCAATATACCAAAATCGCTGAAAAATGGCCGGGGGAAAAGGAACCCTAAAATATGGCACATCGGCATACACCTCAACCAGAGAGAATCCTTCTTGCCGATCGATGTCACGCATTGACAACGTATTGGCAACTCACCTCAGGCAGGCGAGTATTAAACATCTCAGGTTAAGAGCTGCTTAGCAATTTAACACTGCGAAATCTGATTGAATTTGCAACTTTTAAAATGGCACCAATTTTTACAAAATCGTTTAGATCGGCGATTTGGGATTCCTTTCACACATATGAGTCATGAAACGGCAGCTAACACATTTCTTAGCATGTTCATGTCAATTTTAATGTTCCTTATCAATCAGTTGTGGACTTCCTTTTTGTGCGGTGTTTATTTCGGTTTCGAGTTTCCGAGAGATCCAATACTAGTCACTAGGTTTTAAATTTCCCCATGCAGCAATCGTGGCTCTTGAAGAATTATTTTGGGATTCAGTACGCGAACGTCTAAAAAATTGCCTTTGGTGAAGAAAATACTAATACACCCAGTGATTCTCAACAATTGACTGAATGCTATATATCCAGCAAACACAAAACGTTTTCGACATCATTCGCGAAAGGATATAAAAGGTTGTCAGAAAACGTTTAAATGTCGGGTTATATAAAGGATATATATATTAAGAGTATAAAACGTTTTCATAACCTTAAAAAACATTTTTTGATAATATACTGCTCAGCAAACAAAAATGTTTTTCAGAAAACGTTTGAATGTCGGGTTACATAAAGGGTATAAAAACGTTTTAATAACATTCCAAAAACATTCTTGAAAACTTGATACAAAACATTCTAAACAGAATGTTATTTTGGGGTTGAAAATATATTTTGCGAAAAATGTTTGCCCAAAATATTTTCAATAACGTTTTAAAAATGTTTTCACGACCTTTATATAGCCCGACATTTAAATGTTATTAAAAGGTTTTGAAAAAACATTGTAAGAACATTTCTGTGTTTGCTGGGTTCAAATATTTTAACATAATGTTATTTAAGTATTGACGCAATATTTGGCAAAGATGTTTGCAAAAATAGTTTACAATAACATTTTTTGAAAACATTTAAAAATATTGTTGTAGTGTGTTTTCATACAAAACGTTTTAAAACGTTATCATGACCTTTATATAACCCGACATTTTAATGTTATTAAAACGTTTTTACCTAAACCAAAAGCCATAATATAACTTATTTAAAACGTTTTTAAAACGTTTTTGTGTTTGCTGGGTACACACGTTTTATTCACTTAGGCATTATTATCTTTATTTCCTTCACGTTGGCGTCAAACGTCACTGTTACACAGTATTGATAAATATCATATTTTGATCGCAAGAGATATACAATTATGAATATGCTGAGTTTCTAGGGAAAATAGAGACATGGTATTGATAGTTCAAGAGATTTCAGTTCATGTGCACTACAATCGTGCAAATCGTGTTAAATTTGCCGTATTTGGCAGAGTAATAGTACTTATAGAGGGGATTAATGTCGGCGGTGGAGCCATTTCAACAACACCTCTCATTTAGTGGAAAAGGGTCATTGAACTTTGCACAAGCGGTCAAGTTCATAGTTATCTAAACTTACTCAAAACCCACGCCATCGTCATTCTCTGGCCATAAGGATTCATAAAAAGTATACTTTGACCTATCTATGACGTATGGTGGTGGAGTTATGGGCAAATGTGTAACATTGTGACGTCATATGTTTAAATTTGTCTCCGCGGGGAGCGAAAATGAAAATTGATCTGATTTTGTTGAAAATGGTCTCAAATTATTCATCTCGATACAAGAAATGCGAAAAATAACTCTCAAAGAGTGCTTTCTTAACCAGGTAACACAACAATTGTCAAGGTCAAATTGACTCAATATAGAATCCAATGCGATTTAATGGATATTGTCCTATTTGCTTTATTATGGTAACGAAACATCCTACATACATGACATACATGAAATATAATAATTTTACGAAACTCACTTATTTTCAAACCTTTCCACGGATTCAAATATCAATCGATTGATGATCTGTGTTAATCGCTGCGTATTATCAGCGCATGGGGCGTCTATAATTGTCATTGATTGATATTTGACTCAGCGGATTGAAAATGAGGTAGTTTCTTTTATTTCAAAAATGGGGCGGTAAATTGTCAAAATTCACAAAAACAGTTTCCGACGATACAGTTCTTTCAGGGACACCCTGTTGCTCACCTATGCTTCATATTATAACATATGCAGAAATAATGACGTATGGTTATCTTTCAGAAGTGAGTGAACATTGTAAATCACTGTTGGCTTTAATGTTTCAAGGTCATTCACAAAATAAAGTTTGCGCTTTTCTAAATTGTTCCAGAAAGTTAGCTTTGCAGCAAAATGTCCATACGCACAAACATCTCCAACACCCATTGCCAGAAATGGCAGATGGTGTCCTTATTAAAAACTTGTTTTGAACCTGAACTAGCAGGAGGCTGTTTTAGCTTGCCGATGCTTCTTATCAAATATGCAGAGATTTGGAGCTTGACGATCTTTCAGATGCCAGTGAATTACTGTCGGCCTTAACGTTTTAAGATCATTCATGAAGCAAAATATCGGCAGAAGAAAATGATTTTCATGTGTTAAGCAGTTTTTCTTTATTTTTATCATACCAAGCGAATATGTAACTATTATAGGAACAGAAAGTTTAACATTTTATAGCTTAGGAATATTATGGCCTTAAAGGGGCATTTCGTGATCCACAGCCTCATCCCCCCACTTTTCCCAAAAATAGTTGAGATTTTTACACCACTGGATACCTCTGGCTACATAATGTTTATGTACCAAATATTTCTTGCAGATTAATTCGTTTAGCAAAAATATCGCCAAATTTGAATTTCGTTCTGGTGCACCAGAACGAAATTACAACACATTGTCTATGGAGCAGTGTAATACACATAATCATGCATAACTCGCAAACGCAAAATCGGAATCAACTGACATTTTGGAAATAAGCTTTTTTCGTGGATATCTACTGAAAAATATCATAAAAAGAGGATGCTAGGATCACGAAATCCTCCTTTAAACCCCTTATCATTTGTGTGTTTGTCCATCATGTATATTGTACATGGGGATATCTGTAGGGGCGTGCTGTGGTTTTGCCTCCAGAGATGGTTTTACCTCCAGAGATAGAAGTTACATAAAAAATAGTCACAGTTTTAATGTGCAAGAATCACGCACATACATCTGAATTTGTGGACACTCTGCAAAAGGTTATCTGTATTGAGATTGTGCCATAAAGAAATATGTGTCGGTAAAGAGAACGCTTGTGTACATTTAGAGTAGTGTAAATTTGTAATGAAACTAATCCCGTGAAACTAATAGGTTCATTGTCTCGGTATATCAGTATCAGCAGCAGCTAATAATAAGAGCAAGAGAAGATTGAATATTGATCCACTTTAGCCGCCCGCTTGTTTCTGTGTTAGCTTGTGTTATCATGATAATGGTCGTTGGCCTGTTTCTTGTACAGTACTCATCTACACACCAGGGAAAGATATTATTCTGTTGAAACCCAGGGGAGGGATTTTAATGAAACGATAGGGATGTGAGTGGACTGAGAATGTTAAAGTTTTCAGGCTTTCAGATATAGCTTCTTTTAGAAATCTGGTTTTAAAAAGTCTAAAGTTACAGACATTACCATGATTAAGGGCAAGGATGACGTATAAAGATCTGAATGTGTGCGAAAGGAAACTCTGTAAAAGGTTATTATTGGTACACGAAGTTATTTTAAATTCCAGTGTTACTATTATATTGAGACGCAAAATCGCTATACCTCAATATGTTACACGGTGAGCTACGGCGTCATATCAATTCAATTAAAACATAGAAATTTGTTGCACCTTAATGTGTTTAATATAGAAATTTGCGATACTTCATGTACAAAATGTGTTTTAATTATTCTAAAAATCACTTACATCCAATAATACCACGATATACATGTACATACAAATGCATTACTTTATGCGTAAAAATACATATTAGCATGTAGGCGACGCAATTTGTATGATCTTTGACGCAAGTCAGCTGGCAAGTATCCTAAAAATGTGGTATGATTGATTTGGTCAATAAAGGGAAAAGAGGGAAAAATACACAGAAAGAGTTAAATAAAGTTGACGATGTCTTTCTCAAACGAATGAATCTGCAGAAACTGCAGAACTTATGCACACAGACATTTTTGCAGTCCTAGATTTTTGATCGTATGAGAACCTCAACCTTTTTGTAGTATGGGAGGATGAGGCTGCGAATCACGAAGTTGCCCTTTAACTGGTAGAACAATATATTGATGCCCGACTGCCCATTGTCTTCATCACAGAATGACAAACTACAAAAATGCAAAAACATCTAAATCACGAGTTACTACAGGGTGAACAAAACCCCTTCAAACAAGCAAAAAACACGTACCAAAATAGCAAACAATTAATATCAAAAACAAGTAAACCCGTGGGTATCGCACAAACACATTAGAAATACAACCTATCATTTAATCGTGTCGTCTGACGATTGCCTTTTAGGCATGAAAATCAGAGTAACGACTACCTATTTTGGAAGGTCTGTTCTTTGAATTTGTATACGTTGAGCACTTTATTCAACTATGATTAAAAAGTTGCTACTATGTAAATGAAAGAACAAGGGGGCTGATTTGAAGTCGGTGAAGTCGGTCAGGAGCTGTCAGGATTGAATTATCGCCACCTATCGTATCATATCTCATTTAATTTGCACCTTGGATAATACTATGCTTGAATGGCTTTCTGTTAATCGTAGTTTTAATATAACAACTTCATCTCAATTCAATTGCCCTAGTTTTGCCAACAGGTCGTGGCCCTTTTCACTATTTTATTAAAACAATTAACCATGGCGCTTCCTATTTGTATCTTTTTAAACGTACTCATATTAGCCTACCATAATCGTAAAATGATATTGAAACTATTAATTTGAAACCATATATATTAGGTTAATGTACATTTTGATTGTTTAATTGTTTTCGATACACATGTAGACGCAGTTAAAGGACATATCTATTGCAAAAAGAAGTTTAACTCCATTCGAAGAGAATAATTATTACATAACAAGTTGACACTTCTTGCAATTTTTTATTCATATTTCTCCTGAAAAGAGAAATTGTGTTGGTAAAATGCGCTCGTACGGGTCCTCCCCCGTTCGAAGCGAAATTGATTTCCAAAGCAGCGGGCTGATGACGTACAGTAAATGAAGAGGATACTATAGGTTCACATCACGAGTAGTACATAACATTTGAGCCCTAGAGCTCTTTTGATGTTCATTCATGTATAAATGCGCGACCTTCATCACGATAACTTGGGAATGGACAACAAAAGCCTAGCTCCCGGGCCATTGAAAGTGTTTATTTGACAATTTTAAGCTCTTACGGTAACATTGATCTAGAATATGTTTTATTTTTTAGTCCAAATATTTCTCATCATGTTGATATACATAGGAATTGTAATATCACAATTTACTAATATATAATAAAGAAGCGGCCTGATTTTATCCATTATTATGTTTTCAGGGTTATTAGGAGTTAAGAAAGCCTAATAATGATAATATTGGATGGCTTATTTCGCATGATACCATAACATATCGGATTCGTCATACAAATATCGAACTCGCCGTTGGCTCGTCCGATATTTTTACGACTCATCCGATATGTTATGGTATCATGCTCAGCCATCCAATATTATATCATTATGTGTAAAAACCATTACATTTGTAATACTTGATTTAGAGTAATTTTTTCTGATAAGAAAACGAGAAAAAGGTTCTGTGCATTGAGAGTGTTGACAGTCCATTCTCTCAAAGCTGGCACACTTCATTTCATGACATTACAGTTTTTTCTAGGTCAAATCTGTCTCATTCGGCGGAATATCAATTTTAAACGACTTATTTTCTCAAAAAAGGATTCATTTTCATTGTCCTCATAATATTAGCTTGCCAATGATATGATGTTGTCCGAGCAATATATATGCCCTTAAAGTTTAATGAATTTTAAATTTACAATTTGTAATCCACTAGCATGTATATAAGTCAGCCTCGAGACTACGATATGTAACAAGAATAATTTGTTTTCAGAAATTGAGACTTTTCTTGAGACGCTTTAAGCTAGTATTTTTATACTTTTATCATTAGTCATAATGTGACGTGTCATGTGAAAAGCAGACACTTTTGGGCAGGATCGTAAATGGAGAAATAACCAAAAATCTGTCCGGGGTGATTTTTTCAAAATTTGGGTTTGTTGCGAATTTGTGATGTTATTAACGGGGTACTACACCCCTAGCCAATTGTTTGCTTATCTTTGCGTTTTTCTCAAAAATTATAGCGCATTGGTGACAAGTAAGATATGTATATTATAGGGGCAAGGACTACGACTACTGCACTGCAAATTCAGCAACTCAAGGCAAGTAGTTATTGATTTATTGATCAAATATTGGTTTTCCCTCATTTTTGACTGTAACTCCACAACTGTTGTCTGTGCTGAAATAAAATTTCCAGTGTAGCAGTTGTAGTCGTTGCCCCTATAATATACATATCTTACTTGTCACCAATGCTCTATAATTTTTGAGAAAAATGCAAAAATAGGCACAGAATTGGGCAGGGGTGTAGTACCCCCTTAATGTTTAAAATATTGTCTGATAGTTTCAGACTGGAATATAACTGGCATCTTGTAGTTTTTGAGACATTTTTCAAGATAATTCCTTCTCTTAACATTGTCAATAATATTTTTAAAGGCCGAGATCTCAATTTCCAATTTTATAATACCATAACTTACGAATTTAATATCTTCGCTTAGGAATGTCCGATTTCATTGGGGAAAACGGCGTTGTGGAGCAAAATATCTCTATAATTATTTACGATATGTAAAAACCTCAAAATTGATAACCTGCCCAAAAGTGTCTGTTTTTGACATGACACGTCACATATTTTGACCCGCTGTCCTTTTCCTCAAACGCTGAACACTTAGATCTAATCTAAAGCTTTATAGGTAAGTAAAATTAAGGGAAATCAGGGCTTAACCCACCACTAATTGCAGCAGAAACCATTTAATTACCATTCATTTCAAAAAAGTATATTTAAGAACATAACAAAAGTCCCAAAAAGTCCAAGTAGTGGAATGGTGCCTAATTTGCATAAATCCAAAATGGCGCTTGTGCAGGGCGTGAAATTTCAAAGTTGGTCAAGTCTTGTTTAAAACCATACCAATGTATTGCTCTCGTCATAAGGATTCAGAAAAAGTGTAGTTTGACTAGTCTCCTACATAGGAGTTATAGGCAAAAAGGTCAAAGGTCATATTTTAAAGGTCAAAAAGGTCAAAAGGTAAAGGTCAAAATTAGAAAAGTTGCATTGTTTTGGATGTTTTGTTACATAGGTAACATCACAAAATAGGTCAAGGTCAACGGGGCTCAATGGAATTTAATCTTCTTTGCCATGTTACCAAGGTAACAAACCACCTGAGATATGGCAAATTATTCTTTCTTTAATGTTTCTGCAAGCGGAGCAATATGAAACCATTTTTTAAAATCAAAATCAAGAGCATTTTTCCATTTTACCCCCATGTGGAATCCAAATTTTGACATTTGAACTTTCCCCCCATAACTCACGAAATCTAAATCGGAGATATGTGAAACTATACTTTTTCTGAATCCTTATGACGAGAGGACTTTTGATATGTTCTTTAATATAATTTTCTTAAATGTATGGTGATTAAATGGTTTCTGTTGCAATTAGTGGTGGTGATTTTTTAATTTGACTAGCCTATTATCTTAATTCTTATGAAATTAAGTTCATATTTCGGATAAAGAATAAAGTAATATCAGTACTAAAAACCGTAAAGCAACATTCAAGCAGCGAGCCGCAAGATAAACACAGACGGCAAAACCGCTCACTCGTATAGTACGTATTTTGTGCAATAAAAAATGACTGGTTTACTAGGTGAAGTGCCTGGTGTCTTGATTAAAACCCATGATTTCTTGATCCAAAAAGCTGCTTTGTCGATCAAGGAACCAGGATTTCCATCTATAATTCTTTTTTCGAAAAACAAGGGATGGTATCATGTAGGCTATCCCTATAAACCTATAGCGCGACATTCCCGGGTATATTGGCTTTCTCTCTTGTTGCATACGCTCGTAGTACTTGCATACGTAATTTGGTGTTGAAATGAGCTAAATTTTGAGTTACACCTTTTCAATGTAAAATTAATTTTCTCGGCCAAATGAAAAGCAATCATTTTCATTTTTTCAGTAAATGTCAGGAAAAATTGTAGTGCTTGATACTGTATTTTTTTTTTCAAATCCTAGTGTTAAACTTTAGTGTAAGATTTTCGATTTTGATAGGCTTAAAGCCTTAATGTACGATCTTTTTAAATTTTTAGATTTTTCTTTTTTTCTTCTAAAATGATAATATACAATCATTATGAAAGTTCCCAATACATTTGGACGCGAAAAACATTGGGAATTTGCAAAGAAACAACATCATAATCTTCACCTCTATCACTCGAAACATCTCGCACTATTTGGATTAGGACAGCGAGTGCGGCTTGAGAGTTAGTCTCCTACGCGGCCAGTTTGGTTACGCTCCCTCCACATGTGGAGTGAGCGTAACCAAGCTAGTTTTGTACGAGACTACGGTTTGCGATCGTGGCCGACATAAAGTCATAATCTAAAAAAATTATGACTTTATATCGGACCAACAGAAAATCGTCCCGTTTTACTACAAATAGGACGAATTTGACAGTTTGCTCATAGATTTAAGTTAGAACATGTGTAAGCATTACAAATATGCCAAAAAATCGGTTTGAAAAAAATAAAGGTAAATTCTGAAAAAAGATCGTACATTATGACTTTAAACTCTGCCCGCGAGCCTTTTTTTGGATCAACCTTTTAGCTTTTCAAAGTAAGATAGTTCGCTAATGAAGGATTTTTCCAAACTTTCTAACGCACATCACCGTGAGCGATATATCATAGTTTTGGCAGAATTTCCGTTTTAGCCTCAGATCTCAATCGTAGATTTTGAAAAATGCACTGAGTTTGACATTTTCGGAGCAGAAGGAAAAAAGGGTAAAATAAAAACGGAAATTCTGACAAAACTATAATATACAGACCCACACGATGTGCCTTACAGAGGTGGAAAATATCTTTCTTTAGCAAACTATATTAGTTTGAGACGCTAAAAAAGAATTCCGTAAAAAGCTCGCGGGCGAACTCAAGGCCTATAAAAATAAAAATATCACACTAAAAGACACAATTTGATGCTTAATTTTAACACCAGGATTTTAAAAAATGTATATCCAAGCACCAAGTTTTTAACTGACATTACTGAAGAAAAAAAAATTATTGCTTTATATTTGACCGAAAAATTTATTTAATAGCAGAAAGGTGTATCTATGAATTGTGCTGATTTTAACATGTATCGATCGACTTTTAGCGCGACTAAGCAGAACAAAAGAATCGGTTGTCCAGGTTGCTGACTGAATTGTTGATAACTGAGTGTTAGGGCACGGTGGCTCAGTGGTTATGGCCTTGGACTCATAATCTGTGAGCTTGCTCGACGTGCGTGGGTTCGATTCCCCGTCCCACCACCGTGTTCGGGACCGTGTTGCACCCTTGGGCAAGGCGCTTTGCCTCGCTTGCCTTACCCCGCCCAGGTGCAACGGGAAGCTGTTAGTGGTAGTCACAGTCGTTGTACTGATGGACCCTGCGCCACTTGTAGGCTGCAAACGTGGTTCCGACATATTCTAATACGGCGGAATAAATGTAAAGCGCTTTGAGGCTGTTTACGGCATAAAGCGCTAAATAAATATCTAAATTTATTTATTTATTTATTATATTAACTGCACATCATATAACGATTCGTGATACCCAATTGTGGCACATTTGATGTCAATTTTATATACGCCAAAATATTATTTTAATTTAGTGAGAATGAAGAGAGAAAAAACGTTGAAAATTCTATGTAAAACGCCAAAGATTACTGTTTCGTTTTTATGCGCACCTACGTCACTACCAACCTTAGGGTGAATCAACGTACAGGTGGATAATTATGTGTTATACTGGTTTCGTACTGTCATGCCGCGTCGCGCTTGCCGCTTTGCCGCTCTAGACTAATAGAACTACTAATAGCACATAGATTTGATTAGTACATGCCTGTACCCTCTAAGCCGCGCACTTCAATTCAGTTGGTCGAAGATGTTGTTGAGTGCGAGGACGAGGGGGCCCACGCACTCAACAATATCTTTGACCAACTCATCACGCCCTCTACGGTGCCTCCTGTTACCTATATATAAAAGGAAACAGTCAGATGTGATGAGTTGTGCCATTCTGATGAAGCCACTAGTGTAGTGGTGAAACGTCAATAAAACGTGAGTTAAACACCTTCGTGTTTTGTAGGAATTGCTAAAATGAACAAAATTTACAGTTGAAATCAACACTCCTAATGAACTTGTTCAAAGATATAATACAATTTTTTATTAAATGATTAAAAATTGATATTTGATCAGAATCTGATCAGAATGAGCAAGTATGAAATAGCTCATGATCAAACTTGAAATGAACTGCATTGTAAATATTCAGCCGTTTCTTTGTGTCCACCGTAACTTATAAAATTAAAGATCAATCAATTGCAGTTTCGACACAATAAAACTCTTACCATGTATTAAAAATACCGATAATATAGTAGCATATATTAAATATAAAACAAAAATAATTCCAATATGTACATGTATATATATGTGAATACATTGCATCACAATATGAAAGAAGCAGAACTTGGAATCGAATTACGTAATAGTACTTTTTTTTGTTCATTCATGTTTTTCAAATTTTGCACAGTTAATAGTTTTATGTGATTAAAATCACGATTTTCTTTATATACATTTATAGACACTTAAAAATTATATTTTTGTACAATTTGATATCTGTGATGTAGCTGTTCTAATAGACGCCGTTTTATAAATCAGTTGTTTTGTTTCCTTGAACGAGAATGCTTCTTGAAACGCATGTCTGTATCGTGGGTTACTGGCGTTATATACGACAGGATTTAATGCAGAATTGACCAAAAAGAGGACTCTCCCAGCCCATCCTAAATGGTTGACGAAATTATCTGAAAATACACTACCGCCAAAGTAGTAAAATATGCCTTCAATGTTCGCGATGGAAAACGGCGACAAACAAATGAAAAACACAACTCCATTAACGATTAACATTTTGGCTACTGCATTCCGCGTCTGCATGGCTCGAACGATGTTATTTCGAATCATACAATTATCATCTGCAACACACTTAGCTTTGCTGAGTTTATGAATAATCAAAGAATACATGATTATGTTCGAAAGTAAAGCGATCGAAAATTGAATACAATCCAATATATATAATGCCCTTCGCACCATTTACAAACGAAATCACAGTAAGGTACCCGCTTATAAAGGGTATCATGTGCTGAATATATACAGATGTAGATCGGACTATACGGCGCGGCCAGTCCAGCAAAAAGTAACGAAAAGATCCAGACTATGAACACCATACGGATGGCACGAGACCTGTTGCTAACCAGTCGATGCCAGAATATGTGACACGTTGCTAAGTACCTTTCAAAACTAACCAAAGTTACTGTCCACAATGAAGCGTTGTACGATAAATAGATGAGGAAATTTGGTACAGAACATCCAAATGCAGTATGGAATGAAAAGTGTAGATCATAAACAGGAGAATTGATGTAGTCACCGATGTATTGAATGAAAGCAGCTATTAACAGGGAACAGTCAGCGATGGCTAAGTTGATCAAATAAATATTGGTAACATTGTGCATTGATTTCACGCGATAGACAACGAATATGAACGAGCAATTGCTGACGAGACCAAATACAGCTACCAGTGGTACAAAAACAACCACGAACGACCACGATGCCCGAGTATACACATTGTTTGCGTATTCTTCAACTGTTGCATTTTCTTCACAAAATACCATATTTTGTCTTTAGGAAAGTTTCATCAATATAAACGAATAGACAAGTCAATATTTTTATGAAGTAGCAAATAGATACAGCTGGAAAAGTGATTTTACCATAACCATCATCACTTACGTTCTGCTGTGGACTAACTGTTATTACGGTAATAACGTGTCTATGAGGAGGAGGAATAGCTATGACGTAGTGTTTGCACCAAGGATGTTAACACATCACCGTTTGCAATACTCGCTGCAACTTCACTCTGCTATCCGCATGCGCGGCACCTGGTTGGATGATGGGTCCCAGCAATTATATACTAGTATTGAACTCGAATATGCGATGTGCACTCTCCCGGGCACTTTTTCAGCTAAGGAGTGCATTTGTACTTCAATTTATCCATATTTTGTGATAACATATTCTACACAATGCTTTAAAGCGAAACAGTATATTAAACATGTTTACACAGTCACATATATATTATTGTAAGTGAAACTTTAGCAGGTGGATTGACCTGCTGTAGCTCACTAGCTTGGAGAGACGAGATATCATTTCAAGACATGCTTCAGACAATGTCCATCCAATGGCAATCACTACCCACTAATTGCCTTACACATTTTGAGCTATTGCCCAAGTTTATCAAATAATTTGGGTTTCTTTTCGGACAAGCGTATACAAATCAATATGAAGTAGCTGTAGTTTTTCGCGAGATGTGAATTGGACAATGATCTTAGAATGGCTACTATATTTGCGATTTGTTAAAAGGGTATTCTGATGGGATTGTGAAATGCTAAAAGTTCACGTTCGTAGAACATTTATCCTCATCGCCGCGATAGTGGTTAAAAGAACTAACTTGTCTTGTAAATGCCTTATCGGCCTATCATTAGTAGCAGTTCTGCTGTAAAGACCGCGTAAGTCGGCAATTCTTTTCGTCATATCGCCTGCCGGCAGTCGTTGGCAATTATTAAATAAAGGCGTGCAAACAGCAAATTGTTTGAGTGTCGATCTTCAAGTAATAGGGACGTGACATTACTAGGACTTCAATCGAAAACCCAAATATCCCTCTTTACTGTGCAAATATATACCATACGCATATTTCACCAGTTGAGACAGTGCACTCCTATCTTTGGATTTATCAGGGATAGATTCAAAAAAGCATTTTTTTGCTTTGTTTTGAAGTAACTAATATAGAGTATAAGAATAACCCAAGTCACTGTACTTTAGCGATGGAATAATGTTATATTGGATTTAGCGATCGTTTGAAAATCTGGTTCCAAGTGGGAGGAGAAGCTACAATGCCAAATTCCGCCAATAGCTTCCAGGGAGATTTTATTTTTTTAAATTTCTAAATCGATCAAATTAATCAGTTAATAAGTAAAAACAGATTTGGCATCTAGTTATACACATTTTTAACTTATATTTATAAATACGTATTTATAAATGCGCACGTGATCCATGGGTACGTCATGCCAAGACCAGCAAGCGTGACAAAATCCTCATATATCCATTTAACACTATACAGAAAAGGATAGGTGTAAATAAATATCATCCAATTTCAGTATTAATTGAATAGCAAAATTATTACATATGGGGATTCGAATTTATAATATGTTATCAAAAACAACATTTTGAAAGTATTTGACGACGGAAAAAATATTCAACGACGGAAACGTTTGCAATATATAATCACAAAGTTGAACAAAATAGACAATTTTTTTTGCACAGTAGTCTCACGTTGTTCCGCCTTTGCATTCAAATGTATAGGAAGATCACCCGCTATGTAGAATTTCAAAACAATGTATTGCCTAATAATCAGAGTACTACCATTTGTTAATTACCAACTATACGCATTCAGTCATTTAATTGTAAGCATATCCACAATTGAAGAGTGAAGAGCTTAGTTTCAAAACCCCTTACATCCACTTTTTGAGAAAACATTAGTAAATCATCAAAACAATCATTGATATAAGAGGGTCTGCAAAACTGCTTTTGTTGCAAACCCTCTTATATCAGTGATTTTTTAGATGATTTTTTTTATGTTTTCTCAAAATTGCTCAAGTGGATGTAAGGGGTTTTGAAACTAAACTCTTCAATTGTAGAAATAGTTGGTGCCAATTTTTATGACACCGTAAATTGGTTGAACAACACTTCTATCAACTCGAATGGTTTTAATTCAAACACGTGTTTCAGATCTTCGTCGAGACTACTATATACATATAATGTCGTTTTGCCAAGATGGTCCATTCTTATCACGTCACAAATGAATAATGGACATTATCCACCTTCTAATACAGGGCAGCAGACCTTTGAAGCGATCAACATGATCGGCTGACTTTTGTCTGGCTATATGATAGCTTTATATATTTAGAAAACTATCCTATCCTAGGGGTACAGCTCATTTTGTGGGTTGGACATCAATTATTCTGATTGAATTACTTTTTACGGGTACAGACGTTTTGGAATGTACATGTTTACATGTTTAGTAAACCTTTGGATCATTCAAAATAGTCTGCTCAATTCTCATATCCTTGATTTTGTAAATGGTAACCCTGTATTTTTTCCATAGTTAAATACTCAGACTCATATTTTGATGGAGAGGGTGTTCTGAGTTAAAACAGATATTGGTCAGTGTGAGTTGGTTTTCTGTACACCAGGAGATTTACCGAACCGTCAGGTTTCCGGACAATTAGTGTGTCGAGAAACGATATTTCCCTTCTTTCTCTTCCTCGTATTGGAATTTTACACTGTCTGCTTTGTCAACTTTGTTGACCTGTATCACTTTTATGATTTCGGGACAGTCAATCTACTCTTCACTGAAATTCCACAAAGAAATTGTCTAAGATGGCGATGACTGGGCTAGTGCATGGCGCTATGAGTTTTGGGTTTTATTTTCAATATTCAATGACTATTTCAACATAACTAACCATAACAAATTCAGTAGCTCTTGTCAAAATTTATAAGAACGAAGTGAAAATGATTGATTTTACTGTAGAAAAAAATGGTGGGCCTCAACAAACCCCCTCTATGGAGATTTTTTTATGGCCGGTCCTAACCCCCTGGTAAGGCGCTGGGGGTAAAGATGTATCACCAAAATGAGCGCAAAGGATGGATCTACGATTAGCTTGTATCGTTTGTACACGCGCGTTTTTTTATGACGGAAAAAATCTTACGGGGGTTAGTATAATAATTATACCCTTCATACCTCCAGGGTTAAAGATTCCTAAATGGGCTTTATTGTGAGGTGCGCATGGCGCAAAACTCCTGTGAATTAAACTCAGCCTATGTTCGGGGTGAATTTAGTAGGAAACGGGCAGCACAGAAAATTCACCGGGCAATTTTGGAGAACTTCTTTTTCATTCCCTTCTTTTTTTTTTTTTTTTCTTTTTTGCTTTTAATCCTTTCCTTTTTCCTTGCCTTTATCTTCCCGGTTTTCTCTTTCATTTTTGTCAAGGGGCACATTTCTCTGGATAAGAATACATTTTGGTAAGCTTACACTTAGGGACGCACCATTAGATTATCATATGGGGGAATGGAAGTGTTGGTCGGGCGAATTTTTTTTTATACTCATCAGTGAGGCAAATTTGTTTTGTCTAACTAGTGGGCAAACTTTGTTTTTTTATCTGACTAGTGAGCGAAGTTTTTCTTTCAAAAAACTCCCATGCTCCCCTGAAAATCAAATGGTGCGCCCCTTAAACACCCAAAGCGAAAGTATCGTTCTATATGACAGATCAGTGATTGTTCTACAACCGTTCTTCAGCAAAGACAGGACAAGGACAACAATCTTTCTTTAGATCCTGTAAACAGGAGAAAGGACCGAATAAAGATATTCAAAGCCAATGGATATTACAATCAGTAATTGACCACTAAGGACATTATTTTGAAAGCAAGTAAGCCAGACAGGAGGCAAAGAAAATGGATGGATGCCGTTAATATTCCTGAACCTAAAAGCTCAGAGGCAAAACATTCATTAAGTAATTGTACAGAAAGAGTTACAATGCCCTAATCATTCAAACATTCCCGTTAAAAGGAATCTAATGTTATTTGAAATGAAGGGCATTGCTGGCAGGCTTTCTGCTAGCTTGTACATTAAAATGTTGTTTCAGATATTATCCGTGTGATTATCAAAGCACTTGCATTCAAAGTTAGCCCTGTAAGAAGGACTGTTAGTTGATTCAAAAGTCTGATACTAATTGATATTAAGGGCAATATATACTTCGACGTAGAATATTCGTTCAGCAAGTATTCGTTGTTCAAAATACGATATTTCAATTAATTTTATAACCGGGTTACAACTTCGCTGGAAGTTTAAAAACATGACAGAAAGTATAGAAGTGTTTTACATGTTTAAAACACATTGGAAATAGATACTTGTTATCGACGTCGAATAAATGTATGCAGCGGGCTTTATTCTTTGTTTTATTGGTGACATTCTAATGTACGATTGTATATCGTTTCAAGAGGCTTCCATGTATTTACAGAAGTGGTGTCGTCGTCATGTAGGTTTGTGGAAAAATATTTTTACTTGCCTCTCGCACAATCAACTACATCTAATTATGTTCGTTAGATAACATCAAATTTAAAGGTGCAATCCACTGCAGTTAATGCAGATTCGGTCCATTCAAAATGTTCTTTCAATTCATGTTCCATGTAAAGTAAATGTACATACTCAGTAGTGTTAACTTGTATTTCTGGGAATATACACGCTTTTTACCCTTTTGTGTTCAATCTAACCTGCATTAACTCTGGCGGACTGCACCTTCAATACAATTGAATATTTATTTTGTTTAAATCTGATTGTGTCCAATGACACGTGTAGACTGTCCCTTGTTTACAGATTAATATAGTTGATACAATGATTGCAGTTGCACAATGACTCCCCTTTACCTACTGAAGATTTTAAGGCGCTGAAAAGAGCTGTTCAGTGAATTGACACATAACAACAAGGGCAGTCTTTTAAAATTATCTAATGACTAGCCAAAGGTTACAGTTCTTAAACATGCTTTAATATGTCTTATTTTTGTGATGTAACAATGGAGCTTTGAAACTCGTGATATTTGCGAAGGGTTTATGACACCTATTTTTGTTTTGTAGTGCTGATGGTGTCTATATTACCAGATTTGACGTATTCTCAGAATTAAAAAGTGATTCGAAGCGTGTAATGGTTAATCAAAGGTCAACACAACGATCAAATTTCAAACTTGCTCAAATTTTGTTAATAACCATACCATAAGTACAGGGTGTCCCAGAATGATCTATACCGGAAAAGATGGAATTTTTTAGGTATAAAGGGCATGTTGAATGGTTATATTGTTTTGCATTTTAAGTTTTACATATATTTAGCTTTCTCAGATTTTTTAGATTTTAAAAAATGGACGTTTATAGTAGAAGTTACAGAAGATTGCGTAAAAGTGGTGAATTCTAAGTTTGACAACGCAATCTATTTTGAAAATCTGTAACATTACTAACCGTTCAGCACAAAGTTATTTGGAAAAAGTTATGCAGGTATTTTAGTTGTGCCCTGTTCATATTTCCACTAAATAGCCGATATCTATCCATTATTTATGACGTTACGAAGCAATCATTATATGGAATTAAGGATTTGTGGCCTAATCCCATTCTCTCTTTGGCGGTAGTTTTAAATATAGTTATTGTGGTGTGAGGTCCATGTCATTTGAAATGCTTGCAGAGATCGAACTGGTTGTGGTACAGAAAAGACGGCTCCTCAATTTTATTAATACTGTACAGCAGCGTGGATTTCTTTCAAAAACTTACTGGCAAACCGGCAGCTATGTTGAGACGCAAGGAAGATTCATTAGACGATAGTGTATAACGTAAAGAAGTTTGACGAGCACGGAACTGTCAGGAATCGGCAGAGTGAAGCTTCAGGTGCTCGTAAGACTGTAAGAACTGGAGCGAACATTGCAGCTGTCCGGCAAGATTTAAGGCGCAACCCCAACAGTAGTTGTCGTCGAAATACTGTGCCAAACATCCCACGTTCTTCATTTAATCGTATCGTGCCATTTTTCAAAGGTATGCGAGTCGTTTTTCATCGATTTTACATTATTGCATACCACGCCAAAACAAATAAAGGTAGCGTGCTGAAATTAACAGAATAAGTAGGAGACATATCCAACATTATAATGCTGGTATCACAAATAGATACACTGCCCGTCTTCTATTTTTAGTTATTTTTGCAAACACGGTACAAATCATTCTGGGACACCCTGTATTTCTCTCGTCTCAAGGTTTCCGAAAATTAAAAGTCCTACATTGGGTAATAAGATATTTTCAAAAACAGCGAAAACTATCCTAAAAATTCAACTTCTGCAAAATTCGATATCCTGCAAGAGTCTATATTTAGAGGGTCTACGCCGACTTTTTAGTCGTTGTTCAAAATTTGTCAGTCAACTAGCATTTGTAATGGTATCTGTGGTTTTTGTAATATGTAGGATTTCCGCAAGCGACCTTTATGGTGTGTATTTGACGCAGTGGTATTATCAGATAAAAGAGCTCATATATTAAAATCATGAAGTAAGATCCAAAATGAGAATCTACATTCCAATCTGAAACGCTTTTCAGAAACATATCAGTTTTTCCTGGCAATCTTCCAAAATTCTACGTCATCTGTAAAAAGAAAGTGGGCCTATTATAGCTATGAACTTAAGACGTCTCAACAAATGTTTAAATTGGTGTCAGACCTATAAATGATACAATAATTACCCCCGGTATTGTTGGTCGAAGCAGCCAAAAATGATTTTCATTATCTGAATCAATATATTATTGAAAAATGACACTTTGGTGTTTTGCAAAAGTTCATTCTACAAATCAAATACTTTGAAAACTTGCTTAATTTTATTGTTGTTAATGAGTTATAACCTTTAGAGAGCTTAACAAGCGATAAACGCTAATTTTACTGGCCTGACCTTGAAACTGTTTACTAACCAAAATAAGGTGCCCTCCAGAGTGTTTAAATTTAACTAGCCAAATGCTAATTAGCCATTTAGACATCTTATAGCAACAAAAAGGAATACGTGAGAGAAAATAATCATTCACAGCTTTAAAAACTCGCCTGTGGTGTTTTCAGGAGTTGTGATTGACGGTGCCAGTGACCAGGTGACCACCGATTCGCATGCCTAGCAGAAATGAAGACTTTACCGTATATACCATATTGTTGCCAACTAAGAGATGCATAGTTCTAGTCTTAAAGGCCGCTATAAATATCTGGAAAACACATTAAGTTGGGAGCTGTACAAAGTTTGGTGGTATAGAGGTGAACGTTGACTTGATTATTTTAAGCCTACTTAATTGGGTTGTCCTTGAAAGTTTGCCTGGTCAACTGGATCCCCCTTTAAGGAGGTCAAAAGTACTGTATTTCACATCATGTTGTGTTTCAATGATCATCGGATGCCACATAATCATGATAATATGAAATAAAAACCGACCAAAAATGGGAAGTTTATACTTTTCAGATTTATGAATTGCTAATATTCATCATATTTGAAGTTTAAATATTACCACTTAGGGCGTTCTTAGTGGTTGAAGGTCCCGGTTGAAGGTGTTTAGTTATGACTAATACGCAATTGGGCACATTTTCAGCAAAATTACTCTAAAAAGCACCCCATTTGGGCACATTTTGGGTGCTTTTGTGAAAAATTGATATACTGATGGGTGGCAAAACAGCAAATTAGTTCAGAAAGTTATTATCAAAAAGCCTGCGCGGCACATCCACGTACATAATTTTTCAATGAAACCCCGTTCACCCGTATAGGCCTAAGTTATAATATTTTACTCGAGTTTATAATTATTTGTTGCTCAAAATTTTGCCATCCCGTGAACGGAAATATTTGTTAGTGATATCCTTTTGTAACGGAAATGTTTGGACTAGGAAACAAGCTCAATGACCTTCCCGCGACTTGATTTATCAACTAGCATTTGTAATGGTATCTATGGTTTTTGTAATGTGTAGAATTCCACAAGAGCTCACAAGCGACCTTTATGGTGTGTAAGACGTAGTGGTATTATCAGATAAAAGAGCTCATATATTAAAATCATGACCAGTAAGATCCAAAATGAATATATATGAAACACTTTTAAGAAACATATAAGTTTTTCCTGGTAATCTTCCAAAACTAAATGGAATTCTACGTCATCTGTAAAAAAGATCGTGGGCCTATAAAAGCTATGAACTTAGGACGTCTCAACAATGTTTAAATTGGTGTCAGACCTATAAATGATACAATAATTACCCCCACCCCATGGCTGTCATTGTAACCGTTATTTTTACCTTAAAAGATAGAATTATTGGAATATTTGTTGTGTTGCGTGCATAAATAACCTTTTGTCACATCCGGTAATCCGAGTAGCAATACCAAATATACACCAACAGCAATTGAACCTTCATGGTGTAGCCTATTAATTCACATTTTTACATGTTTAAGTAGCGTTTAAGTTCAAGAGTTCGTGAATGCAACGATATTCTAAATGCACCTATAAACTAATATCACATCTAAGGCCACTGTCTTACGAAAAATGGGTGTTTCAAACTCTCAGATGCTGTACATGTACTTAGTCGTTTTCACATTGTGGGGTAAAGTAAATTAAACCATACTATCTGTGTCTCCACTGAAAGTTGGTAAGGTTAAGATATCATATCAACATTTGGTTTCTTGCGATCTTGCTGAAAAGTTTCTTATAGATGTATTATATGAATTCATTCTTCTGGTCTCTTTAAGTTGGAAACTATCTCGTAATGCCTTTCTGTAACGCGGATTACTTGCACTGTACACCAATGGATTTAGTGCTGAGTTTACCAAAAACAAAACTCTTCCTGCCCATGCCAAATGCGTAACGACGTTTTCTGAGAATAAACTGTCACCAAAATACTGACATATGCTCTCAATATTTACTATTGAAAATGGTGTTAAACAAATGAAAAATATCACTCCGTTTATTATTAACATTTTGGCTACAGCATTACGTGCTTGCAAGGTTTTTACAAGTCGACTACTGCGGTTGCGGGTGCAACTCTCTCCTAGCGGAATCGATGTTGTAGTGACAGATTTACACGTAGCATTGTGAAGTTTATGAAGAATCAAAGAGTACATACTGGTGTTTAAAATCAGAGCAAGGGAAAAAAGTGCAACATCTGATAAATATAAAGTTACGGTACACCAATCGCAAAAGGAAGCACAATAGGGTATGCTAGTATAAACTAAAGTATCATTGGAGGATAGAATACAGATGTTAATCGGTGCGTAAGGTGCGGCTAAACCTGCAAAAAGTAAAGATGTTATCCAGACTGCAAGAACCATGCGGACAGCACGACTTTTGCTGGACACGAGTCGGTGCCAGAATATGTGACAAATCGCCGAGTATCTTTCAAAACTGACCAAAGTTACTGTCCACAATGAAGCGTTGTACGATAAATAGATGAGGAAATTTGGAACAGAACATCCAAATGCAGTATGGAATGAAAAGTGTAGATCATAAACAGGAGAATTGATGTAGTCACCGATGTATTGAATGAAAGCAGCTATTAACAGGGAACAGTCAGCGATGGCTAAGTTGATCAAATAAATATTGGTAACATTGTGCATTGATTTCACCCGATAGATAACGAATATAAATAAAGAATTGCTGAAGAGACCAAATGCAACTACTAGTGGTACAAAAACGACCACGAACGACCATGATGCTTGACTATATTTATAAGATGCAAAGTCATCGACAGATTCGTTATACTGACAAAATTCCATTGTCTAGAGTTGTTTTTCCATGCGTATGAATTCCAAGATATATTGTCGACATCAGAAAATTCCATCATAGTATTGATCTTTGACAGTTTTTATAGCAATACAGTACAGCTTATACGACCTGTACATAATATGTTATATCCGATTCACCATATAGCTCCAATGCACCAGATTGCAAGCCGTATACTGGTAAAATACTGTTTTGCCTAAATTCTTTGCTTAGCTTTTAAATGCCGACCTTCTACTCTTTGACCTACACATCATCCAGGTACCTTGTTGCAGGAAGTGTCTCAAATACATGATTTATTTCATAGTCGGCATATTCATGATTTATTCGCTAACATTCACCAATAAATTAAACTTTTGCATGCCAAACACACCTTGCAGCTTAGCCATTCAAATATTAGTTCCCCCTCCGCCAAAACATTCTCCCCCTTGCACATGCCACACATTTTGGGAACCCAATATCCAACCATGAAAATATCTTACCACTTTTGACTTGCTAATACTCTTTTGCACCCCCCCCCCCTTCGAACCGCCAAATATTGCTTGCACCACCCCTTTTGCCTTGCCAAACATTGCTTACCCTCAACACTTCCCCCCGGATAACGTTTGCACAGCCCCAATAATTATGAGCCCCCGTTAGGTAAGATTTTCAAACGGCTCGCCAAAATCGCTTGCCCCTCTCTCGGCCCCCAAAATCACTTCCCCGCCCCTCGGCCCGCCAAAATTTCTTTACCCCCCCCTTGCACATCCCAAATTTTGGGATCCCAATTTACAAACCTTATGTGGTCTTGATACATGTTAAGCGTTTCCGTGCCGTTTTCCTAAGCCTTTTTTGCGCGTATTATTTAAAAGGCGCCCCATGAATGTGTGCAAAAAAAATTCTTGCCCCCCCCCCCCATTTTACCCTCCATATTAAAATTATTGCACAGTCCCTTATGGGGTCATACTTCTACGTTGTCACGAACTCATTGAGTTACATTGGTTATAAAAGGGGGATGTCGGAGCTTTTTCAACGATCCATGAGACTTCATACCAATGCGGGGGTTACTATATTGAACCCTGGGGTTAAAATCCCTACAAAAGAGCTAAAAAGAGGGTCATTCTAACGTGCAAACACCCACACGTCATTATATACATAAAAACAACGCACTGAAGAGTCTATTGTTCTATTGTGTCCGATTTGAGCGCTGACATATTGGAAAATGTTGCCAATCAATATTAATGAAGTCGTGCGATCGACACCTACAACTGTTCAATTGGGCGACTTTATTGTTAGGTGCTTTTATTCATACATTGGGCGTATCGAGCTGTATCGGTTGGTCCGCAATTATATTTAATATAGTATTATAGGCCTACAAGTATGATTTGCTTTGCTTTATTGATTGATTCAGAAATAGTATGGCTATATGCTTCTCGAGTTATCAGCAAATATATCACATTTGAGGTCCAGGGTAGACTCCTATATACGCGATGCTCATGTAAAATACTATGGTAGGCCTATACATAATAAAACACGATGTGGACCGCGGCTAATGTCCTTAAAAATACTACAGTAGGAGTGATATCATAATTACTTCAAATCCTTATATGTAGACCTATTGGCAAACAATGTAGACAACTTACTTGTGTAGATTCTTATATCCGCCACACAGAGCGCACACTTTGCCTATGCTGCTGAACTGTCCGTAGCGAAATGAATTCAAATGATAGAGCAAAGCGTGTTCACTGAGTATAATCAAATGAGCGCCCAAACCAATTTGGGCGCTGCAATAGGTTTGTATTGTAGGTGAACCTCTGTTTTGTGTGCATGCGACAACTCACGCACACCCTTGGGATGGACTAGTACAAAATGTACCTCTCGTTCGTATAGGCGCTTTTACGTGACGTTCGTTTCATCACTTATTGACAGTAGCCTGCCTATTATAGCGTTAATACGCTGGTCAGGTCAGTTACCGATTTAATGGCGGAAGCCCTTTGTCTCGAACAAAAGGTACCTCTCGATGAATAGCGTGTCGGGAACCCCAATTGGCACAAAGGAACAATAAGCGTTACATAATCTATTTCCTCTCCTTCCTATATAAACTCCTTGCATAAAACAGCTCATAAAATTGAGCTTGCGATTTCTTCCAAACGCCGTGATCGTACGCCCGCGGATCTATTCAAAATCACTCTCCGGTATCGAAAGCTATCGAAGCGAGGTCGCGTGTTTAGCCAGTTTTTAATATTTTGCACTTACAAAATTAACGTGGAGACTCAGCTAGATAGAACTTATAGTTACTTGGCAAATTAACCTTGCATAATTGGGCGCATGTAATTTATATCTTTGGCCTCGCTTTCAGTTTTCCACTTCGCTAACTCCGGCCTAATTGGAGTTAGCAGAGCCAAACGCCGCCACCGGCAACGAAGTGGTCAATTACGAAAAAGGTGGATTCACGGGTACCAACGTATTGGCTTGCTAATTGATAAATGTTTCATAACTTTCCCGTTTTCTCACAAAGATGCATGAAGGGGGCGAATTTTGACATTGTATTAGGGTGGCCACAATGCAAGCTATTGTGTGTACCCCTGCCTACATACACAATGTATGGTGAAAATGTAACAGATTCTGCAGCAGTTGGAAAACTTTTGGGCATTTTGAATTCCATATAATTTGTCTCCTAGTAACTTCTGTGCAAACCCGACTACCTAATTAGATAGAAAATATTCTGCTCGTAATGAAGGTGAATATAGCATTTTTGTACGGTCACGCATAAAAAAGTTACGCACAAAATAATTTTTTGTCATCAAATAAAACTATTTTCCCAAAGATGTACAATTATGCTATATTCAGTTTTACAATCTAGACCCTCAGAGCAAAATCCTGTGCAAAATTCAGACAATTTGGTTGTGTAGTTTAGGAAATACAGGCCTTTGAAGGTCAAATTGGCACATAATAGCGCCCTCAACGGTGAAAATCACATATATTTACCTTAAAAGTCCTGGCAAAAGAGTTATTTTTGTGATTTCAGCCATTTAAAAATGTTGTAAAGAAGCAAATATAGCAATTATGACCCTGGATTTTTAATATTTGCATAAATGAACATTAAATAAACAAAAACAATACATCTCGTGTCTTCTTTGGCTTTATTCCCACAATTATCGCTCCGTGAATATGCAAATTTATGACAAAATCAGGATTTTCCTAAAAATGGGGTAAAAATGGCCAATTTTGTGAATCTTTAAAAGGCTGTATCTTCGCAACGGATTGTCCGATTGAGTTGATTCAAGAGGTTTTTAAATCATTTTGCAGCAGGAACAATCCTGACAGAAAAAGTAATTCCAGGGGTGGGTTTGAAATTTTCATCTGACCATCCTAATTGTATGTGAGTTTGAAGACAAGAACCTACATATCCCGGATACGGCATATCCTAAACCGATAGGGTTATCCTTCTTTAATAATGGGACCCGTATTACGATGCAAAATGAGGCTAAGCAGAGAGCCTAATCATTATTATTTGGAGCAAAAATGTATTGGCTTAAAGTATGACTTATACATATTATAAGTCCAATCAAAACCTGATCTTTTAAGTATAAAAGAAATGGTATTAAAAACAATGAAATAGTACCAAAACGAGGGTACATTTATTGGTCTATTATTAAAGTTTCAAGGTCAGACCAGATACATCAAAGAAGTTACATGTTAGCTCTCGTGTGTAATTTTTCCTGGAGTACTTCATTTTCATAATTTGAAGTGGGTAAAGTAGATGTTTTGAAATTAATTGTTCATATTATTGAAGATATATTTTTACATTTTAACACTTAACGTGTTGTTTAAAAAAGTATTGTACTTGAGCTCCTTCACTGTATTTGATCAGGGCCTTACTGGTTTGACATATTTTAAAACTGGGTTTAACCTTTAGAGAGCTCTAACAAGCGATAAACGCTAATTATACTGTCCTGACTTTTTTTTACTAACCAAAATAAGGTGCCCTCTAGAGTGTTTGAATTTAACTAGCCAAATGCCAATTAGCCATTTAGACATCTCATAGCAAAAAAAATATGTGAAAGAAAATAATCATTCCCAGCTTTCAAAACTCGCCTGTGGTGTTTTCAGGAGTTGTGATTGACGGTGCCAGTGATCAGGTGACCACCGATTCGCATGCCTAGCAGAAATGAAGACGTTACCGAATATACCATATTGTTACTAACTAAGAGATGCATAGTTCTAGGCTTAAGGAGGTCAAAAGTATTGTATTTCACATCATGTTGTGTTTCAATGATCATCGGATGCCACATAATCATTACAATATGAAATAAAAACCGACCAACAATGGGAAGTTTATACTTTTCAGCTTCATATACCTACCTACATACACGACCTGACCATCAATAAGTAATACTAACATCTTTTTCCATTTTCGTAGTGAATTGAAGTGTTGAATACTTATTAAATTTAAGTGTTTTTACTTAAAGTAAAATTGTAATGCTGATAAACAAGTTTATTTATGACCGTCCACCACAAACCGCTCGTAAAGTCGGCAAATGGTATTCTGAGTTACAGTGCAAATATGCATAAAGGTTGTACTCATATGTACCTCAAGTTGGTGCTAC
The DNA here is from genome assembly GCF_039555335.1 of Amphiura filiformis. Taxonomy (NCBI): domain Eukaryota; kingdom Metazoa; phylum Echinodermata; class Ophiuroidea; order Amphilepidida; family Amphiuridae; genus Amphiura; species Amphiura filiformis. The sequence goes on from NC_092633.1 coordinate 71,964,075, forward strand.
ATGTTTCTCATTTTGCTAGTGTCAGTCAAACATCTTTTAAACCAATCATTAATCCTATTGTTGAAGAGGATAATAAGTTTCTACTTATGTTTAGAATTCGTAACTAGCTCTAGTGTTTTTGTTCGCTTTGGCTAAATCCTTTTCAAGTGGTGGGTTAACCAACAATTAACAATAAGAGGACATTCTTGAACCTCGTTGACTTGGGATGATTTGAAGTGACCGCCAAGTATGATATTTAATACCAGCAATAATGTAGCACCGAAATAATGTACCCTTTTGCTAAAGGAACAAACCATAGCTCCGCTTCTGGATATCGTTTGAAGTCAAAAATGATATCATTGTAAAGCGTATGATATATATTTTCTAAACACGGAAGAAAACAATTGGTGGTGGATGGTCACATTTAGTCAACATGAATCATTTTGAAGCGTTGTTGCAGAAGGGGTATTTTGGCTGATTAAAAAAATCAAGGTCAGGCCAGTACAATGCTCAAGATCATACCAGAAACTGGTGGAAGAAGCGCTCAAAATAAATTATTTATATTGCTGAAGATATATTTTTACATTTTAACACATAACATGTTGTTTAAAATGACATTAGACAGTTATTCTAATTGAGAACTTTCACTGTATTTGATCAGTAGCCTTATACTGGTTTAACCTTATTTATTTTAACTGGTTTTATCTTTAGAGAGTGTTAACAAGCGTTACCACAAACCCTAATTTTACTCGCCTGCAACTTTTCACTAACCAAAATAGGTGCCCTCTAGAGTGTTTGAAGTAAACTAGCCAAATGCTAGTTAGCCATTTAGATATCTCCTAGCAAAAGGAATGTAAAATATGGAACATGTACCGTATTTGGAAAAAAAAATAATTATTCATAGGCTTTTAAAAAAACCTTGCCTGTAATCCACATTAAACCCCCGTGTAGTATTTTCAGGAGATGTAATTGACGGTGCCATTGACCACCGATTCGCATGTCTAATAGAAATAAAGACGTTACGGAGATACCATATTGATGCTAATTAAGAGATGTGTTATGTTTAGTTCTAAGCATAAGGAGGTCAAACATATGGTATTTCACATCATGTTGTGTTTTAATGATCATCTGATAATCATGATAATATGAATTTGAAATAAAAACCGGCCAAAAATGGGAAGTTTATACTTTTCAACTTCGTATAGCTATCAATACATACATGACCAGAGTATCGTTGAGCAACACTAATATCTTATCATACATGAAGAACAAATGATTATGAAAATTGGCTTATGAAACGTCTCCTTGGTAGGACTAACCTCCATTTAGACCAGATCTAATGTAAGACATATGTCTAACTTATTGTGTGTAATATGGACAGACAACGTACAAATTTACATTTATAAAATCATTCAACTGGGCTCACGTTTCAACCATTCAACTAGACTCGCGTTTTTTGAGAGGCTACGGTATTGCACCTTATCCTAGGTGCATCTTCTGGCCGTCTGTTGATCTAGTGGTAATTGGTCATCATTGACCACTGGTTAGATAGTGTTGCCAGAGGTCGCTGATTTAGAGTCAATTTAACAGACCTCATTTTATTTTAACTGGTTTTACCTTTACAAAGTTTTAATCAACAAAAATAAGGTGCCCCCTAGAGTGTTTGAATTTACCAAGCCAAATGCTGAAGCTTGCTAACGAAAATAATCATTCACTAGCCTTACAGATTCTCCTGTAGTGTTTTCAGAGTTGTGATTGACGGTGCCAGAGTCCACCGATTCGCATGCCTAGCAGAAATGAAGACGTTACCGTATAGAGATGTATATTTTTAAGCTTAAGGAGGTCAAAAGTATGGTATTTCACATCATGTTGTGTTTCAATGATCATCGGATGCCACATAATCATGATAATATGAAATAAAAACCGACCAACAATGGGAAGTTTATACTTTTCAGCTTCATATACCTACCTACATACATGACCTGATCATCAATAAGTAATACTAACATCTTTTTCCATTTCGTAGTAATATGAAGTGTTGAATACTTAATAACTTTCATAATAAATTTAAGTCTTTTTACTTAAAGTAAAATTTTAATGCTGATAAACAAGTTTATTTGTGACCGTCCACCACAAACCGCTCGTAAAGTCGGCAAATGGTATTTTGAGTACAGTGCAAATATGCATAAAGGTTGTACTCATATGTACCTCAAGTTGAAGAGGATAATAATTAGAGGATAAAAAATTATTTGGAGCAAAAATGTATTAGCTTAAAGTATGACTTATACATATTATAAGTCCAATCAAAACCTGATCTTTTAAGTATAAAAGAAATGGTATTAAAAACAATGAAATAGTACCAAAACGAGGGTACATTTATTGGTCTATTATTAAAGTTTCAAGGTCAGACCAGATAACATCAAAGAAGTTACATGTTAGCTCTCGTGTGTAATTTTTCCTGGAGTACTTCATTTTCATAATTTGAAGTGGGTAAAGTAGATGTTTTGAAATGAATTGTTCATATTATTGAAGATATATTTTTACATTTTAACACTTAAAGTGTTGTTTAAAAAAGTATTGTACTTGAGCTCCTTCACTGTATTTGATCAGGGCCTTACTGGTTTGACATATTTTAAAACTGGGTTTAACCTTTAGAGAGCTCTAACAAGCGATAAACGCTAATTATACTGGCCTGACTTTAATATTTTTACTAACCAAAATAAGGTGCCCTCTAGAGTGTTTGAATTTAACTAGCCAAATGCTAATTAGCCATTTAGACATCTCATAGCAAAAAAAATATGTGAAAGAAAATAATCATTCCCAGCTTTCAAAACTCGCCTGTGGTGTTTTCAGGAGTTGTGATTGACGGTGCCAGTGATCAGGTGACCACCGATTCGCATGCCTAGCAGAAATGAAGACGTTACCGAATATACCATATTGTTGCTAACTAAGAAATGCATAGTTCTAGGCTTAAGGAGATCAAAAGTATTGTATTTCACATCATGTTGTGTTTCAATGATCATCGGATGCCACATAATCATTACAATATGAAATAAAAACCGACCAACAATGGGAAGTTTATACTTTTCAGCTTCATATACCTACCTACATACATGACCTGACCATCAATAAGTAATACTAACATCTTTTTCCATTTTCGTAGTGAATTGAAGTGTTGAATACGTAACAACTTTCATAATAAATTTAAGTGTTTTTTACTTAAAGTTAAATTTTAATGCTGATAAACAAGTTTATTTATGACCATCCAACACAAACCGCTCGTAAAGTCGGCAAATGGTATTCTGAGTTACAGTGCAAATATGTATAAAGGTTGTACTCATATGTACCTCAAGTTGGTGCTACATGTTTCTCATTTTGCTAGTGTCAGTCAAACATCTTTTAAACCAATCATTAATCCTATTTTTGAAGAGGATAATAAGTTGCTACTTATGTTTAGAATTCGTAACTAGCTCTAGTTTTTGTTTGCTTTGGCTAAATCCTGTTCAAGTGGTGGGTTAACCAACAATTAACAATAAGAGGACATTCTTGAACCTCGTTGACTTGGGATGATTTGAAGTGACCGCCAATTATGATATTTAATACCAGCAATGTGGAAATAGAGAAATAACGTAGCACCGAAATAATGTACCCTTTTGCTAAAGGAACAAACCATAACTCCGCTTCTGGATATCGTTTGAAGTCAAAAATGATATCATTGTAAAGCGTATGATATATATTTTCTAAACACGGAAGAAAACAATTGGTGGTGGATGGTCACATTTAGTCAACATGAATCATTTTGAAGTGTTTTTGCAGAAGGGGTATTTTGGCTGATTAAAAAATCAAGGTCAGGCCAGTACAATGCTCAAGATCATACCAGAAACTGGTGGAAGAAGCGCTCAAAATAAATTATTTATATTGCTGAAGATATATTTTTACATTTTAACACATAACATGTTGTTTAAAATGACATTAGACAGTTATTCTAATTGAGAACCTTCACTGTGTTTGATCAGTAGACTTATACTGGTTTAACCTTATTTATTTTAACTGCAACTTTTCACTAACCAAAATAAGGTGCCCTCTAGAGTGTTTGAAGTAAACTAGCCAAATGCTAGTTAGCCATTTAGATATCTCCTAGCAAAAGGAATGTGGAACATGTACCGTATTTGGAAGAAAATGATTATTCATAGGCTTTTAAAAAACTTGCCTGTAATCCACATTAAACCCCCGTGTATTATTTTCAGGAGATGTAATTGACGGTGCCATTGACCACCGATTCGCATGTCTAATAGAAATGAAGACGTTACGGAGATACCATATTGATGCTAATTAAGAGATGTGTTATGTTTAGTTCTAAGCATAAGGAGGTCAAACATATGGTATTTCACATCATGTTGTGTTTTAATGATCATCTGATAATCATGATAATATGAATTTGAAATAAAAACCGGCCAAAAATGGGAAGTTTAGGGGCTTATACTTTTCAACTTCATATAGCTATCAATACATACATGACCTGAGTATCGTTGAGCAACACTAATATCTTATCATAGATGGAGAACAAATGATAAATGAAAATTGCATTGAATAACCGGGATTCGCCAGATCAGAAAATCTAAAATCATTGTTCATAACAAATCATCACTATCACATTAGCATATGTCAGGTACGTATGCATTTAGATACATTATTGTTGGACTCTTTCATCTGTCTGGTCAGCAATAATAAAAATTCCTTTAAAAGGAATAGGGTGGGCAAATGAAAAATTGTCAAGAGAAATGAAAGAATGAGTAAGTCAAGTTCACAATTAAAAACAGGGAAAATATGACACAACATCGATTTCCAATAGGGAATAACACAAAACGTATAAACAAAGTTAAAAGAGTGTTTAACTTTATACGTTTATACGTTTGTTATTCCCCCATTGGAGGTTGTGTCATATTTTCCCTGATTTTAATCTGATCTATTGCTTATCCTTTGTTCTCTGCTGGTCAGTTGGAACAGATTTTCCTTGTTTTTATATTAACCCTTCACATCATAACACAAGACGTTTTATGTTAACATTTTATATAAAACATGGTTATAAAACTTTTGTAGATAATAGTTACTTAAAACATTTTCGTAATCATACCTAGAGGTTTTTTTTATCATCAGATAGAAAGACTTCTGCTCATCTTCTCTGGTGAGACAACAGGGCTGGGGTATCTTTCCATATCAAAGTTTAAAAATCTGTCAGATCAATTTACTCAATATGTTGTATTGCAACTTATGAGGGGAAATGTTTGATTTTACAATATTTCGATATTATTTTTTAACTTTGTAACTTTATTATGATTAACATAACTGTATTTCAAAGCGTCAAACTATTATCATTATTTTGTCCCAACAAAAATAATCCAGGGAATAAAATATTCATTCATATGTTTATTTATTTTATTCAACCTGGGCCATTTCTACTGGTGCACATGCATTCTAATAATTTGTCTATAATACCTTATACAAGCATCAGCAAACACTATTTGTCACAAGATTTGAAAAGTAAATAGCCTATGTACACACTGAACATACAAGCTGTATTCAAGTACATGCCGAAGCTGTCAGTATAAAATGATATATATGACCTTCACGATGCTATTAATTTAGCCCAAAGATTAGGAAAACTAGCAAAACTGGTGAACTGGTACTGTTCAAATAAAAACATCTGCAAATCTTGCTGCAATTTCCAAATAGTATTTCTATTACTTAAATAATTATTTTTGTTATTTCTTTTAATACAAACATATTACTGCCTATGACGACTTTATCGTATTACTTACATATCAAAATCAAGTAATAATTACAAAACTCGCCGTAAACTATCACCTCTGTGGGTGTTTGGGATATAACCGGCACGAATATTTTCTCAACACTGCGGCATGTGAAAAAGTAGGTCAATAGTCAGAGAATACAGGGTGGGTGCGGCACGCCGCACCCACCCAAAAACATACATTCGTGCTTGAAAGAATTCTGGGATATCAAGGTAGCTTATTATCTTTATCTTACTGATTAATATTTCTATCTCACTGTGAATCAATAAAGGAATGAAAATCTCTTGCAAGACGATTTAACTTATCGCAGTTTTTTAATTTCCCGGTTTTTTCGCATGACAATAATAATTATCTTAGTGGAAGATCTTTATCTGGCGCCCTCTACATGTGGTTTTCACGGGTGCCCCTCATGAACGTACTTTCGTCGTGTACCAGACTGTTCATTTACAAATTGTGTTATATTGATCGGTTATTATCGGTCCCTCAAAACATGACTAACTGCCCAGAAAACACAAAATCTTCTTTATTCGTTTATTCAAAATGTTTAATAACATTAAATTTCGGGTTATATAAATATCATGAATAAAATTTTGTCAACTAGATCTTTGGATACCGGGGTAGAAAATGATGAATATCTCCCGACATTTTTGCTTTCAATAAAAAACCAATTGTAAGGCTTGCATTTAATATATGTGTTGAAAGAACATGATATTCTTAAGTGCGCGCATTGACAACTAACCGTGCGTTTTTAAATCAAAAATTGACAAAAAAAATCAGTTTTTATATGTGCAGAACGAAAAAATGACTAATGCCCTTATTCGTCAACACTCAGAGTTACGGAACATAACACGGTACAAGCGCGGTGTAGACCACCGCTGGAGATAGTTTAAAGCAGATGACGCACCAGGCTCACTGATATCTACAGATGTCAGTGACCAGGCTATTGTCAAAAGCCTTAGTCGGAGGCCCCTCGGCCCATAGTCTCCCCGTGATAGTCTCAAAACTATTAAACAGATCGGTACACAATGGCCATGCGTGGCTGTTGAAGAAATAGTGGATTCGATCTACCATCATGGGGATTTCTGCCATGAAGATATTGAGGCGATGACACTGTGCTGGGGAGTGTTCGTTCGCCCTATTATGTTCTGACTATCTGACTACGATGGCAATCAATTTTAAGGTTAGAAGGGCCCTGATTGGCCCACGTGACAGCCCTATGCCTTGGCTACATACCAGCCCCAATCTCAGGTCTGTAAGCCTCACAATAGCAAAAAAGTAAAGCAAACTAACAAAATTTGCGAAATGGGGCAGGTTCGCCCATGCTGGTGCAGGTTCGCCCATATAGTGGAGTAAATTCGCCCTAATAAAAAAAAAGGTTATAATATTGCATAATAATAACATATCCAATGCAAATGTTTAGTAAATGATATATTGTACATAGTTTACCACGTAAACTTGTATGGCTCAAAATTCGGACCGCTCGCCATGCGCTCGAAAGACGTTTCAATTTTGAATGAGGATAACTATAAGTTCCGTGTACTAGGCCTAGGTATATTTGGCAGTAATTTTTTCTTCTAAATTTATGAGAGAGGTGTAATGTAAGCTAATAAATGCCGAGGTCCAAAATGAGCAAAAACGTTATTTTCAACTTCGGGGATTATGGTTTTAGGACATAAACGTTGGTATGAATAATAATGATACTGATATGGAGCTAAACTTATTTGAAATCCACTAGCCAGTTGCCCAGTTATTTGGTTTTAGAAATCATACCAGATACATGGCCAATGGATCTCAAAGTTCCACGGGGAAAGACTCGCTGAATACTCGAACAGAAATAGACGGATAACAAAATATAACTTCACAATAATCTTTAATTCCACATCATCAAATCAACAAAGTATCACAACATAATATAGATTACGGATTGAGTACGCTTGTGGTCCGGCTCCTTCAATAAGTGACTGTCGACTACACAAGGTCGTAGGCGAGCGTGATAGATGAGAGAAAGACCGCGGAGCGATATATTTAAATGATTGAAATATAGAAAGAAAATAGCGCCATAACAATACCACTTAACTTTAAAAAACATGCTTGTCTGTAGTTTTACCTTGTTTCAAGGATTTGTTTGATATAAGCAAAACAGTTTTATACATTTGTTTATATTATTGTGTGTTGCCAATGTGTGTTATTTATCAATACCATATACAATTGCATTATTTATTATGGCTGCATGTTGTATCAAAACATTGTCACAAAATGCAGGTTTTATGAAATCGAGTTTCCATTTCCTTTTTCCGACCAAAATGTGGTAGGTCCTAGTTTGGAAGTTATTAAATTAATTATTATTCTGTGAGCCCAGTAACACAGTGGCGTAGCCAAGGGGACCAGGGGGCAGCTCCCACCACCCTCCCCCCCGTGAGAAGTCTTGCCCCCCCTCTCCTGATATCTAAGATTTTTGGCCATTTTCGTCCACGTTTGACATTTGTTATACCTGTAGGCCAGGTTGTCACATATAAACATTTATATTCTATTAAACTTTATTATTAAAAACGAGTCCACGGTTGTTTGATGTATATAGAATTGGCTTCATTATTAACTAAATGCAAACTATAGATGGCGCTATTTATTCTAAATCATATTTCTTTATTTGCAAGAGGTAGGTGATTAATACTGCCATTAAAACAGCTGGAATAGGTGAATCAAGCAACAAGGAAATTTTTAAAACATATTTTATCAAACAATAAAAGGAATTATTGTATTAAAAACTTGAAAGAGTAATTTCCAGTAACCAAATAGCGCCACCAATTTTGTAATAAAAAGCTTAAAAGCTTGTAAATAAAATGCTATAGAAGTGAATAGTTTTGTAAAAGAGGGGAAATTAAAGATGTGAATGACTCAAACGCATATATATGTATACATTAGCATGATATCGCCTTTACCTGTTTAAGCCTAAAATTTGGTTGTACATTATGTTTTGTTTGAAAAACTAATAAATGATCCCATCAAACAACGGTGAGTCCTTGCTGAAAAGAGTCTGCACAGTTTTATTAATTGCTGCGTTTCATAAGTTATCAGATACCAAGTGAGTTATGTGAAGGCGAGTTATGATTTTTATATTGAGTTGTTTGGCGAGTTGTTTGCACATTTTGTGGTGAAATACACACATGGATCAAAATTATATCACTATATTTTGTGTGGAGTAACCAATTTTTATACTATTATGCTTCACACAGTTATAAGCAGATACTCAAAAATATTGATTGTCTATGTTTTTTGATATTTCGTATATCTGATGTTCATATTGCAACATTACAAAAATGTGATGCTTAATAGTGACCTTGAGTGTATTTGTGCTGGGCAGTCCTATTATAAGGACAAAACAAAACGAGAGAGGAGAGTTGTCGAAAGGAGAGTTATCAAAAGGAGAGTCAGCAGTAGGAGAATGCATGCACTCATAGAAATGACTTGTTCGCCTTGTTGGCACAATTCAAAAGGAGTAAGTTTGGACAACTCAAAAATAGTGTAAAAGTTGCCAAAACAAAATTCATTTTAGTTATCCGAACTTTAAAAATGCTGAAAAAGCTCAAAAGTTCCGTCAACTAATCAACTTTGTTGGCATTACTTAAAAAGTTGATGTAAGTCGTTGCGTCAACTTTTTAAGCAATGCCAACTTCTGAATTCAAGTTCAGGGAACTTGGAAAAATAAACAAGGTTCAAAGAACCAATTAGTTGAGTTATTGTAACTCAACATGTAAGTTGATGTAACTCGTTCATATTAAGTTACTGGTACTTATTGTTTTGAGTTATTCCAATTTGGTACTTTGTTACTTAATTCACGTAATTTGATCATTTTCTGCACAATTAGCAGTATTCAAATATTTATTTTTGTAATCAGTGCAAAATTTTGTATACTATAGCACACCCCTAGAAAATTATGCTAACCTAGTTTCATTTTCTGAGTTGTAACAACTCAATAAAGTAAGTGCAAATGAGTGCGACCAACATAATGATATCGAGTCAGCGTTACTCAAAATTGTACGCGTTGGCATTACTCGGAAAGTTGACGCAACGACTTACATCAACTTACTGAGTAATGCCAACGAACAATTTCTATGAGTGTGCTGTCAGAGGGATTTGTCGGTTGCATTCTGCCATGAGCCAAGGAGAGTTTTTGGAAGGGGAGTTATCAAGAGGGAGAATGCACGATCAGGGGGGGTTCGTCGATTGCATTCTGTGTGGAGTAAGAGTGTTTATCGGAGAGGAGGGTGCACGCTGTCGGAAAAGTGTCGTCGGTTGCACTCTGTGAGGAACATTGAGAGTTTATACCAGGTGGAGAGTGTACGCTGTCAGGGAGTTCGTCTGCATACACTCTGTCAGTGGGGGCCATAGTAGGAGTTGGAAACCATTGAGTTTGTGATATGGAGCTAATGGAAGGTCAAGCATCGAGTTCCAAGATGGATTGTCCAGTCGAGTCACTGAAGTCACTCATGTTGCAATATTATTATTTTTGTATGTAATATTAAGTAGTTTTTATTTTCTTTTATCTTGACAGCCTTTCGAACTTTTCAGTGTAGGCATAACTAGAAGGGCTTTTCAGATGCCAGACCTTTTAGATTCAGAGCAAGCGTGTATTTCCAGCACAAACCCCCCTTTTAGCGTAGCTTGATTGATTGATCAATAAACAGGCTGAACGGCGAAACAGCAGGAGATGTACTGCGCAGTGATGTTAAAGGGCATATCTCATGAAAAAAGAGAAATTGTGTTGGTAAAATGCTGGCTCGTACGGGCCCTCCCCCCGTTCAAAGCGAAATTGATTTCCAAGGCAGCGGACTGATGACGTACAGTAAATGAAGAGGACACGAGCAGTACATAACACATGAGCCCTAGAGCTCTTTTGATGTTCATACATGTATAAATGCGCGACCTTCATCATGAGAAATTGGGAATGGACAACAAATGGTTAGCTCCCGGGCCATTGAAATTGTTTATTTGATTTGCATAATAAATACAATACTGATATGTCACACTCAAGTTCTAAGCCTTCGGTAACATTGATCAAAAATATTTTTTTTTATTTATTAGTCCAAATATTTCTCATCGAGTTGATATACATGTATGAATTGTAATATCACAATTTACTAATATATAATAAAGAAGCGGCCTGATTTTATCCATATGTGTAAAAACCATTAAATTTGTAATACTTGATTCAGAGTTTTTTCTGATAACAAAAACAGTATACGTTCTGTGCATTGAGACAGTCCATTCTCTCAAAGCTGGCACACTTCATTTCATGACACCACAGTAGTTTCTAGGTTTAATCTGTCTCGTTCGAAGGAACTCACCGCTTACAGTTGGTTTTTGTGGAATATCAACTAAACGACTTATTTTCTCAAAAAGGGAGTCATTTTCACTGTCTTCATAATATTAGCTTGCCAATGATATGATGTTGTCCGAGCAATATATGCCTTTTGACAGTCTGTGTGTCCAAACGCAAATAGTATTAGTTTCCTTGTACGGTCTTGCGCCATTGTTTCTGATTGTGTATGTTAAAACAAGTAAGGTATTTTAATAAAAGGAGCTGAAGCTCAGGCTCATTGGTATTGTTGATTTTGACCAATGTATTAATAAATAAAAAAAAACATGTTCTGTAACATTCTACCAAGGTGTCGCCGCAGTTTCATTATTACTACTACTACTACTACTACTATTACTACTACTACTACTACTACTACTACTACTACTACTACTACTACTACTACTACTACTACTACTACTACTACTACTACTACTACTACTACTACTACTACTACTACTACTACTACTACTACTATTATTATTATTATTATTATTACACCACTATTATTATTATTATTATTATTATTATTATTATTATTATTATTATTATTATTATTATTATTATTATTATTATTATTATGAATGATTTAATACTCAAATTTAATGCTGAAAAATCAAGTTTATTTAGTTAAATCATTTTATTTTCATGTGTGTTTTGTGGAACTCGAAGAGTATAATCCACTTTTATACTTTAAATACAATTTTAATGCTGAAAACCAAGTAGGCTATATTTAATAAACGTGGATCATTTTCAAGTGCTTTTTATGGAACTCTAAGGGTATAATCCGTCATCAGTGAAACACTTCCGCAATCAATTAAACGACACTTAAATATCTCTAATTTAATTTTAAAGCAACAAAGACAATTAGGATATATATATGAAAGTATAGATTTTTGGAAATGGAATGTTTTAGACTACTTATTGCGATGTTATTTGTAAATTAATTAATGGTCTGGCACAGGAGTTTTTATCTATTTGGGAGGCAGAGGCCCGGGGAAAAGGTGTATAAATCAATTAAATGTTTTATCTATTTGGGAGGCAGAGGCCCGGGGGAAAGGTGTACTAAATCAATTAAATGTTTTATCTATTTGGGAGGCAGAGGCCCGGGGGAAAGGTGTACTAAATCACTTAAATTAGAATAGATAATTGGATAATTCAGCATTGATAGTTTTAATAATTTAATTTGATAGCCTGTTTTTCACGTAATCACTGAATATGTAACATGAAGTTACATATTAAAACACATTGTTAGCCATCACTTAGCATGCTTAGTACGTGTGGCAAATATTGAAGTAGGCCTAGTATCCAAATATTGAAGTCCTTGCTTCGAGGACTATTAAATATGAAAAATAACAAAAATATCAATTTTTAATAACTTGACATCATAAAATGTGTATATTACTAATTTCACAAAATCAAAATTATTTGAGAACATTCCTCGTATTCAGAACACAATTCGATAATGTCTGATGGGCTCTCATCTGCCATGTCCCACAAACGTGTGCATTATCATGTACCAGAGCCCTTTAAGAGCCTGTATTCCCGGCCTATATTACCAGTCGGCGCCTCTCAGCCCGCCAAGCTTATGCAAGCTAGATCGAGGCTTAAACATTATTGTCTCACCCTATACATCCTATGTAACCGGAAGTGACCGAATATTAACCACTTTACTTAGCACTGTACTAGTACTATGACTCAATAATAGCATACATATGCGGGATGTATGTCAGATTAAGATACAGTTTGCACCACTGATTTACTATACCAGCTATATACATTGAAAAGATTGCTGCATACCAAGGTAATGAATAATTACAAAATAAATAATGTGAAGCTTTTATTAGATTTAATTAAATTTCTTATAGACTAATTTCAGTGATCAGTGACCGATTTTATAGCAAGCTCAATTCAACCACAATACGCTATAATAAGAACGCTGTAATAATGAATGGCACCAAATGCACAAAATGTTTGCGTTTTTGTAGATTATTTGAAGAGCTTTGAAGTAGGGTAGGCAGCTAGACAGACCATACAACACAGAGGTCAGGTGTTTGTGTGTGTGCGGGTACTTTAACGGTACGTTTGGGTAGGTGCAAAACAACACAGATTTTCTTACAATTTTTATATTGTTATTACATAATTTTGTTTTTTGTTCTTTTGTTTGTTTGTTTTGTTTTGTTTTGTTTTGTGTTTGTTTTTTTAAATTTCTTTTTTATTTAAATATTATTTTATTACTTATAGTCTCAAACCGGAATAAAACGTCGACCAACGTTACATCGAAATGGCGACCAAGAAACTAGACTGGAATTTAAAGCCCGATGCGTTAAAGCCAGAATTGAATGGAGCAGTGGAACATTTACTATCATGCCAATGTTACACAACAACGGAGAGTACAGATGCTTTAAAGGTAGGATAGCCAGTACCAATATCGGTTAAAACGTTTATGTGGTTTTGGTCAAAATATTTTAATAACAATAAATGTTGTGTTATATAAAGGTTTTGAAAAAAAAAACATTTTTAAAATGTTGCCAAATGTTATTGCAAAATGTTATACACAAATATTATACACAAGTGCGCTATAATAAATTCCGTGTCATTTATTGACATGGAAAACAGAGGTAGCTTCTCTTTGATGTTTACTGAGGTATGGAGAGTGAAGCCTTCAACACGTAAAATTGGGAAGGCTATTTATAGCATAACAAATGGTTCCCGATACATTATGGTGCAAGGAAAGTGGTTATTTTGCATGGTATTAAATACACTATTAAATCCTTTTCTAGCGCATTTGTGTATAAATGATATGCCACGAGGCCCCGGCACGAGGCCAGTGGTGCTCCAATTGTATTGGCTGTGGACGGCGAGATGTAAATTGGGTGATGATGTCACAGGTCATTAGAGTTTGTCACTCGGTCTATGGCAACTTGTTGTAATGAGAGCTAATGAGTGACTCTGAACACTTTCCTGAACAACATCCAAAGAGGACAAAAAAGAAAATAGACAGACAATACTAATTTGCAAATTAGGGCTCAAATTTCAAAATTGGGAGAGTATGGATATAAAAAACAAAAAACAAAAACAAAAACCATCTAATTATATTTTTCTCAATAGGATTTAGAAAAAGTATATCTGACCTATCTCCGATGTTCAGTTCTTGAGCTCTATGCATAAAGGTCAAATGTCAAAATTTAGTCCCCTTCATTGTCCACAGGTGTGAACAAAATCAAAATGGTCCGAGTTTGATCAAAGTGGTCTTAAATTATTCCGCTTGGAAAAACATAAATATAGTTTGCCATATCTCCTGTGTTTTGTTACCTGGGTAAGATGACAAAAAAGTCAAATTGAATTGTGTTAAGGGGATACTACACCCATGTGGTAAATTCGTGACTATTTTTGCTTTTTTTTCAAAAAATAATAACCCACTGGTAACAAAGGTTATGTATATTATTGGGGCAATGAATCCAATTACTACACTGAAATTCCAGTGACTCAAGACAAGCGGTTCAATACATATGATAGGAAACGAGGTACATCCTAGCGGTACCTTATTTCTTATCATAAATCTTCTTCTTCTTTCGTGTCCTTACATCAAACTGTACTTATCCACTGAGAAACACACTTTTGTGCCCGTTGAGAAAATTGCGCCAGATCGTCTGTCGTCACAGGATCTTCCAAAAGCGGGCATTCCAGCAGATGTTGCATCGTCTGTGGCTCTTGTCCACAATCACACATGGTCGGGCCACTGATGTATCCCCATTTGTGAAGGGTATCCTTGCAACGTCCAACACCGGTTCGGAGGCGGTTAAGGCATCTCCAGTTTGCCCAGACTTCGTTTGCTCCTGGAGGTAGTGATTCTGTGGGTTGAATCCCCATCTCAGTGGTGACTACTTCAGATGAAAGCCTTTCTTTCCACATCTGGGTGCGAGCCTCTGATGATGTTGTTTGCAGAGGGAGGGTGCTTGTGATGAAGCTTTTCCTTGACTTCAGCCGTCTGGTTGGTGGTGTGTGGTTGCAGAGGGGTGTCTTACGTCCGTGGTCTGTTTACGGCGTTCCTCTTTGCTTGCCACGGCTCTCCGGATGTCAGGTGGTGCGATACCTGCCAAGAGGTAGACCTTGTCCATGTTGGTAGGCCTTAGACATCCTGTGATGGAGCGGCAGCTTGCGTTGAGTGCAGAGTCCAGTTTCCTAGCATGTGATGATCTCTCCCAAGCAGGGCATGCGTATTCCGCGGTGGAGAAACTCAAAGCCAGTGCTGTTGATCTGATGGTATCTGGGCTAGCACCCCATCTGGTGTTGGCAAGTTTGCGCAAGATGTTGTTGCGTGTGCTGACCTTGGCCTTGGTCTTCTCCACGTGGGCCTTGTAGGATAGGCATCGATCTAGTGTGACCCCAGGTACACTGGGTTAGGGCAGAAAGGGAGCTTGGTACCAGACCAGGTGATGTTCAACTGTCGCTTGGCTTCCTTGTTGATAAGGTGGAAGGCACAGACCTGGGTCTTCCCTGGGTTTGCGCGCAGTTGATTCTCGTCGTAGTACTCTCCTAGTCCAGTCAGTGTATCTGTCAGAGTGTCTTCGATCACCTCAAAGCTGGTACTCTGGCTGGTTACGCACAAGTCATCTGCATATATAAACCGCTTGGGTTGGCTGTCAACTGGCTGGTCGTTAGTATAGATGTTGTATAGCAGAGGAGCTAGGACACTTCCTTGGGGGAGTCCGTTTCGTTGTCTGCGCCATCGGCTTCGCTTCCTCCTAGTTCAACAAAGAACCTTCTGTTCTGGAGCAGGGTTTGTAGAAGCCTGGTGAGGTGAACATCCTTAGTCATCTCAAGCACTTTGGCGAGTAGCCGGCGATGGTTGACGGTGTCATAAGCTGCAGAAAGGTCGACGAAAACAGCACCTGTGATCTGCCCTCTCTCAAATCCATCCTCAATGTGTTGGGTGAGGTTTAGCAGCTGACTGGTTGTTGATTTCCCTGGGCGGAAGCCAGCTTGTTCAGGGATCAGTAGACCATCTACATGTGACGCAAGGCGGTTCAGGATGAGCCGCTCAAACAGCTTGTAGCTATGGCATAGCAGAGATATTGGTCTGAAGCTCTTTGCCTCTGATGGGTCCTTTCCTGGTTTCAGGAGTGCTATCACTCGTGTCCGTCGCCAGATCTTCGGGATTTTGTGGCTGCGCATGCATTCATTGAAGAACTGAAGGAGCCATTCCTTTGTACGCGGTCCAAAGTGTTTCATCTGTTCAACAGAGACATCATCCAGTCCGCATGCTTTTCCATTCTTCAGGCTGGTGATTCCCTCTTCCAGCTCATCCATTGAGAAGGGGTTGGTGAAACCTTGGTCTTCATTATATTTGTTCCAATCCACTTGAACCTTCGGATGTTTTGTGGTTGTTTTCCCATTCAGGAGGAGTTGGTGGGCTACCTGGTTAGCGGTGGTGTTGTAGTGTTGTTCAGCTTCTCTTGGATCGTTGCTCAGTTTCCGGATGAGAGTCCATGCCTTCTTGCTGTTATTGGTCATGTCTGTTGATTCAATCAGGTTTTGCCATGACTGACGTTGTTGTTCTCCAATAGCTGACATCAACCTTTCCCCTGTGGCAGTAGTGGCTTCATCAAAAGGGTCCGATTCGAACATGGCTTTATACTCTTCATATAGGTCGGCTGTTTCCGAAGTGAGTCCAGAGATGTAGCTGGTACGGCAGCCTCTAGGGATGTTCTTCCTGGCGTTTTCTTTGATGGTTTTCACAAAGAGATCGTAGTTCTCAGGTGATGCTTCTATGTTGGAGACTGCTGCATCTAAGTCACTAGAGAAACCTTCCCAGTTTGCCTTTTGGTAGTTGAATCTTCTACGGAATGGTACTGAGGCTGGGCTTACGGCTGCTCTGATCTGTAGACCGATTGGTCGGTGCTGAGTGCGGGGGATGGGATCCATCACCATCTTGTGACACAGTTGAGTAACTCTGTTACTAGCAAAGGCCAGGTCGGGGTTGTATCCACGTTTCCATCGGCTACTGTTGAATGACTTAGGCTGTTTAGGGTCGTGGATAAGGCTTAGCTGTTGTTGATCTATCCATTCCTCTACCATTTCGCCATCCTCATCGGTTTTATCATAGCCCCATACCGTGCTATGGCTGTTGAAGTCTCCAATGATTATCCTTGTTTTAGTCTGGATATTCCCCATTGGATCCTTGAAGTCGAACGGAGAGCCAGGTGGTTTATAAACGGAGGATATGATGATTCCACTGAGTTCTATGGTCAGGATTTCTATGTTGTTCTCATCTGTCTTGGAAGTAGACTCAATGATTGTGCTTTCCTTGACGAACACTGCACTACCGTATTTCTCGTGTGGTCTTTCTACGGCAAGCTTCATTCCACTGATCTTGGGTCGGGTGTTGCCTTTCCGCGGTGAGTCTCTTGGAGACATAGGACGTCACAATCAGTTTCCTTGCATATGTTGGTGATGAGCTCTTCTTTCACCCTAGAGAGCCCCTCGACGTTGGCAGACAATACTGTCAATTCCGGCCTTGAGAAAGGCCCGTGTTGATGACACTGACGTCTGTTGCAGTCTCGAGGCATTGCAGCTGATTAGCAGTACACAATACAGTGGTGGTGTAAGGTGGTGGCAGAATTAGCAGAGTTGCTTAGCAAAACTGGCTGAGTTGCTTAGCAAAACTGGCTGAGTTGCTTAGCAAAACTGGTAGGAGTCGCGAACGTAAACGCTTCTGCCATTATCATAAATAATGAACCGCTTGTCTTGGGTCACTGAAATTCCAGTGTAGTAATTGGATTTCTTGCCCCTAAAATATACATAACTTTTGTTACCACTGTGTTATTAGTTTTGGAGAAAAATGCAAAAATAGACACACATTTATCGAGGGGTGTAGTACCCCCTTAAACTTGACCTATTGTGTGCTGTTTAATACCCAGGTAACAAAATCCGGAGATATCGCAAACTATTCTTTGTTGTTCCAAGCGGAACAATTTGAGACTACTTTGATCAAAATCGGAGCATTTTTGATTTTGATTGACCCTGTGGACTACGATGGAGGCCATAATTTGACATTTGACCTTTATGCCTATATCTTAAGAACGGTACTGTACATCTTTTTATTTTACCTAAGACTGCTTTAAAAAAATGTTTTTAACGTAGGCCTATTGGTAATATTATGTTTCCTACTCCCCTTTTCCAGACTATACGCGATATAGGTGCCAATACACATTTGCAAGCAGCCCTGGGAGAACACCTGGTAGAGATCGGCTATAGTCCGTTACTGCTCACTATTTACAAAGCTTTAAAAGAGACTACCGAGAGTAGTTCTTCCGACGCCAAATCTAAGGAACAAGCCGCAACTAACCTCTGTCTTCTGCTGACGTCCTTTGGTCAATTTACCGCAGGAAGCCTTCGTCTGTGCACAGAGCTACAGAATGAAAACACATTGCCATTCTTCATCGACGAATTACGTAAGATTCCTCTTCCATTGGAGACATTGGACAAGAACAACCTACGGGAATGTACATTGATATTAGAGCTTTTATATAATAACATTCGTCACTGCAACGATCTTCGAACATTGTATAAAAAGCTGGATCTTGTCCCCTTGTTAACGGCATTTCTAAAGACTTCAGAGGTAGGTTATCGGTTTGTAACGTTTTTTGGCAGTTACAATTTGTTAATACAAACAAGCAACAAACAAGTAGTACCCTGCCTACCACTTTTACATTCTCAAGTATACGTGCCCGGAATGTATATATGCATGGTTCAGCTAGAGTCCCACAGTTTTCTATAAATTCCCAAACCTCTTAGTGGTGCCTCTTATGGAAATCCGTGAATTTAGCAGGTCTAACTACCCTCACCAATTCTTATTCTATTTCACAAATCACAAGTCATGACGATATTCTTTTTCCTCACAGGTGATAATTAAAACCACTAGCCTTGTCATCCTAGCATATGTTGTAGATGAGACGGAAAGCGATAAACTAGCAACCACAGGAACAGATGGGTGCGTCAACTTCCTCATCTTTCGCCTCAAAGCAGCCCTACATAGCCGGATACACAGGGCAGGTGGGTTCACTGCAGCAGGCTTACTGGAAGGCTTGATTCATCTGATGGCTAGTGATCATAACAAGGTTAAGGTGTTGGAGCAAGGAGCTCTTCCACTTATCTTAAGGATGCTGAAAAGGGCAGAAAAGAAGGCTTTCTCGGAAGAGGAACAAGTGTTAGCGGCGACAGCGATATGGAAATTCGCATTCATTGATAGTAACAGGGCAACTTTGAAGAAAGATCGTGACGTTGTTGATGGTAAGTACAGTTGCCATATTATAAAATCATAACAACGACTTTAACGTTAAGTAACAATGGGTTAAAACACAGATATTGTGAAAACATGAGAGTCATTAAAACGCCTGCGGTAGAAGTTATTATAAAAGCTATCGCTGAAAGAGGTCAGATAACATTGTCTACCCAACACAGCTATGGACATAAGAAGAGGAAGAAATATGCCCAATGACAAATGTGACGTGTCATGTCAAAAACAGACACTTTTGGGCAGGATCGTAAATGGAAAAATAGCCAAAAATCTGCCCGGGGTGATTTTTTCACAATTTGGGTTTGTTGCGAATTTGCGATGTTATTAATGTTAAAAATATTGTCTGGTAGTTTCAGACCGGAATATAACTGGCATCTTGTATTTTTGAGACATTTTTCAAGGTAATTCCTACTCTCAACATTGTCAATAATATTTTTAAAGGCCGATATCTCAATTTCCAATTTTATATTACCATAACTTACGAACTCATTATCTTCGCTTAGGAATATCTGATTTCATTGGGGAAAATGGCGTTATGGAGCAAAATATCTCTATATTTAAGATATGTAAAAACCTCAAAATTTATAACCTGCCCAAAAGTGTCTGATTTTGACATGACACGTCACAAATAAATAATATAAATAAGCTACAATTCATTTTATTGACCAATGCGTGTTTCGTTGTGGCTAAGACCGTGATCCCGTTCTCGTCTGCTTATTTTGCTTTTAAATCATAATTACTGCAAATTGAAATCTTGTAATTGACTTGATGGAATAGAAACAAACCCCTTGGGACAAACTGACCGATATATCTGGCTCCAACATAAAAGGCAGGCCTCTTCATTTTGTTATCCATCAGTACTAATTGTATCCTACAGCATTATGTTGTAATGTATATAGGTCTATATCGTTTCAGGAACTATTTCAGGCCAGGCATATCTTGTAACAGTTTGTACATAAACCCAATAAGAAACATCTAGATGGTTTGAACAACGACTGGCCTGAATACAACGGCGCCAATCGACTGAATCGAGAGTAATATAGCCTCAAACATTTGACATTTTCTTTCCTTGCAGGCCTCCTGGCAAAATTTGAGGTTTTTTTTAGCAGAATGACGGTGGTTAAACTTGTGTCATGTTGTCGTTTCACTTTGGGAATAATTTGGACATTGGAAAAAATTCTCGAAAGAAAATTAAGAACCATTGGGAGATTTTTGAGATTATTTTCCTGGATTTCATTTTATGAGAACTATACATACGAGCATGTACACATTTCGAAGTTCACACATTTTGAAGTTGGGGAAAGTAAAAAGAAAAAAAGGAAAAAAAAACTTGAGTGATAGCGATATTTTCTTTTGCGTAGTCAATCGAAAGTTCGTATAATGTACATTCTTGAAAGCTGATACATTCAGCATTTTTGAACTTAACGAAATCAATCTCCAAGTAAATTTCATGACCATTAATGTGTTTTTCAGCTCTATACGATTTCAAAGCCTGTAAAAACGCTGCTTTACGTAATGCTTGCTGTGGTGCATTGTGGGAAATCTACGAAGGTGCAGTTAAAATCGAAGACGTTGCACAGCAAAACGAACCATCGACCAAAGATGACGCCGTCCGGAAACCAGGAGTCAGGGCTGCTAAAGAAGACCCCAAACCGATAGCGACTCTGTCAGCAGCTGCGCCAAAGCAACCATCACATACTAAAGAGGAAACTCGTGAAGAGGGAACAAGAAAAACCCAAGAGCAGCCTCATATTATGATAAGTTACCAATGGGATTCGCAACAACTAATGATAAAAGTCAAAAATGCTCTACAACAAGCTGGTTACAATGTCTGGATGGATGTGGACAAAATGGGTAAGGAATTTTGGCAGTGATACCGTTATGCTTTGAACAATCTCTTCTCTTCTCATTCCTGTTTTCTCTTTCCTTCGCCATATTCGCCCTCCCTCTCCGTTCCTCCCCCCTCTTTATCTCCCTTCTCTCTCGCTCTTACTCTTCCCTTTCTCTGCTATAATAGGCTATAAAGTAAGATTTTTTTCCATATCTTCACTTCAATATCATGATATGAACGAATTATAAAAATGAATGAAATTGTGATAGCCTACATCTGATGAACCGAGTAACTGCAACAGCTATAAAGTTTTCGGGCACAAACTTCATAAAAGTTACACATAGATGCTTAACTGGCAAGTACATGCACAGCCTTTTTTTTAAATCGAGAAACGCGAAAAGTTAGATTCATGAAAAAACTTGGTTTTTCAAATCGAAAACCCGGTTTTTCAAATTAAACTGGTTTCTCATTTTTCAAAAATAATCCAGCTGCAAACCATTGTTTTATCATGTTAGATAGATAGTTTTGCCAGTGTGTGTTTTTCTTCATTGATGGTACAAAATGATATTATGGAGAGGGGTGTAGAATTGTCACCCCTGGACAATTTTTCCAAGGTCAAATTTTATACAAGGGTCAAAATTTAAAACTGCTCAAATGTTGTTTAAATGCATACCAAATTGTTAGAGATCATACAAGTCTTAAGGATTAGTAAAAACGTATAGTTTGACCTACCTACTTGCAGTTGTTCAGGAGTTATAAGACAAAATGTCAAAATCAAATTTGAAGGGAACAATGAAATCGGAAATAAAAACAATTGCGACATTCGTCAAAGTCGTAACGATACACTGCGAGCAAATACATAGGCAAGCAGTTCAAAGAAATGCAATATTCGTTCAACATTTTGCCGAAACACTTTGCAGCTTAAATTACTCAAGGATTGTTCCTGAATTACACATATTAAAAGGGAGCCGTGTATATATTGACCTTTAAATCTATGTCTATCTTTTCAGATTGAAATTCAATCTGTTGGATCGAATTTCCATTCTTCACATGTAATTTTTCAATTGTTTAGATTATTGTTCTCAAATGTTTTTTCAAGCTGATATCTTTTCAACTTCTTTGATCGATTGTGTTTTCAAAATCTTAAGTGTTAAGTGAGTTCTGTTGTATAATTATGTATTATTTCTGCAGAAGGAAACATCTTGATGGCTATGGCAAATGCAGTGGAGAAAGCAGCAGTGGTTCTTGTTGCAATGTCTCATAAATACAAGGAAAGCAATAACTGTAGAACAGGTACGTCTAGTTTCTACTCTCAGTTTATGTGTTTCATCTGACAACATGACAGGTCTGTGGGAAAATGTTGACTATTTGATACACAGGCATGGCGAGTCCTTTTTTGTGTATGTGTGGGGGTGTGTGGGTGGGGTGTTTACTTCTTTATCCTTGTTGGTAGCAAGTTGATTTATTCGGTTATTTGACAATACCACTTGCATGGAGGTGACATGTACCCCTGTGTATCAGTCTCTTTTTGTTGCTAGAATAAGTGGTCAAACTACTCTGCTCTAGAGCTCCAATTTGTTGAGTTTGGTCAGTTAATAAATGTTAGACCACAGCAGCTCCCATCACCTTTGTAACCAACTTTTCCTTCTCCTTATTCTCTCATTATGTGCTTTACTCTGATTTTACAGAGGCAAGTTATGCATACAAGATGAAGAAACCAATCGTGCCATTGTTGGTGGAAGACGCCTATGATCCTGATGGTTGGTTAGGCGCCTTGGTGGGTATGCTTCTCTACTATAAAATCGAAGACCAGACAACTCTTCAGAAACAATTGCCACAAATTATGAAAGAACTGGGTGAGAATGCAAGGATTGGTGCAGGTTAGTGTCCATTTCATTGATCTATTCCAATGTATACATCCCCATGTGAGACATGACCTTAATCTTCCACACAGGGAGTGTGTATTTCAAATGGGGTAACCTCTTATTTGAAATCTACCCCACCCCTTGTTTGACAGATTCAGGTCATGTCTTTCACAGGGCATGTCTTTCACAGGGCATGTATGGATTTCAACTGGAATAGGCCATTGTTGCATTACTGGTACAGGGTGTTATTTTGTCCAAATATATATTTAAATATGTTTTATAGCAGAATTCATATCCTTTATCAAATATTTTCTTATAAACTACATACTACTATTCATGTTGTGGTTCAGGAATTCATAAATGTGTAGGTGAGTCCTGATTGGAGTAATGCAACTATTGGCATCTGATTGATGCAATAATATTATATTGCATTTGTTGCCCTGTAATTTATACAAAATGAACATCTCTGACCCCATGACTGGTTCACATAAGATGTTTTCTTCAACATTAAGATTGATTCTGTTAAGAAAGACTAAAAGGAAATTTCAAGTGAAGTGAAGTGGGATATTATTAGTTATTAGGTGAAGCGGAGGTATAGTGGAAATTATCGTGCTGAAGTGTCATACTGGGTGAAGCCAAGGCTGAACCCAGTATGACACTGAGCGCATTTATAATTTCCCATACCATACCGACGATGAAACTAATAAAGAATTTATCATACCACTAAGTCATTCTAAATATTGAAATAATTACGTTTTTAAACATTTTAATTGCTGCTAAATAGGAAAAACATTACAAAAAATAGATGACTGTTCCGCGTATTACAGATTGCATGCATTTTACGCTACCGGTTTACGCAAATCGCCTTTATACGCTGCATACCTCGCCGACACGCCAGATCGGGCTTATGCGAAAATACGCTCCCACTGAAGCGTAAAATACGCACTCACTGACTAGATACGAAAATATATCAGGTTAGCGGTGTTCTTTGATGTTTCCCTTAGTGGTATGATAAGTGTACATACTTCACAGTAGTAAATATAGAGCACAAGATTATTCAAACCCACTGTACTTTTGATATAAAGTCTTTAAAGTTGATGCTAGTAATTAAAATCCAGTTCGAGTTTGTAATAGTAATACTATTCAATTGTTTGTATTATAGCGGTTGACATCCCTGTGGCAAATCAACCTGAAGATACCTCAAAGGAGTCTGATGATAATAAACCCACCGTGAGCCGTGAACCTAGACCAACCCAGGCTAATACCATTACTGTTTCCTGTCAGGCTTGGAACAAGGATCAGGTACAGCAATGGCTAAGTGATAACGACCTCTCACATTTACAACCAGCGATGGAAGCTTACGACGGCAAATGTGTGGCACAAATGCACAAACTATCTCAACGATGTCCTGAGTACTTCCACCAAGCATTAAAAACTGATCTTAATCTGGATTTGCTATCCGTTATCAAGTTATCTATTGCAATGGATAAGCTTTTTAAATAATTGATAATACATGTAGTAATCCATATATGCAGCCTATAGCTAATCTGATTGGTTTACCAAATTACAGCATTTTTTAAAGTACATAGTGTGCAAGCCAATCAACATACTCACAAGTAGCAATGTTCATCACAAAATCAGCTGAATTTATTATTATTTAATGATTAAAATTACATTGCATTGTTAATCAGAGGTTATTTCAAAGACATTCACAGGGATAGGCAACCCAAGTGTCATATCAAATCCAGTTTCATGAATCTAAACCAAAGATCTTTTTTTATAGATTTATCAAATCGGAATTTTGTGTAATATTGAGCCTACATAGTGATTGCAATGAATATAAGTCTAACCACACTTGGGTAACAAATTCCTTTGTCATTTTAATATGAAGAGTTCAGATGCAAACAGTGTTCGAAATATGCCTCAAAAAGTTACAGGCCAGCCGGGCTTGACCTTAAAAAGTTACCGGCCAGCCGGGCCGGCAACTAGATGCCAGTCAGAAAAGTTACCGGCCAGGCCAAAAAGTTACAGGCCAATGGCCGGCTGACCGGCCCTATTTCGAACGCTGGATGCAAAAGCCAATAAACAACATTTTCAATCTTTTGAGTTACGACCACCAACATCTACCTTATAATGGTAGCTTAAAATCGACATCCTACTTTAAAATTTCAAGGTCATTTTTTTCAAAGTATTAGCAAAAGTAGCGCATATTTTCATATTACTTTCTTTATATATCACCAGTTATATTTGCCTTATCTTAAATTGAGAAAAAATAATAAATATTGTTTTATTTTTCACCTGAACTCTTCATATCCGATCATTTTTCTTCTCATAGTGATGAATCCCAAATACCTATAAACCGTCACTTTTGTCCTGTGCCAAATGATGAGGACAACATTATCACATTATGTGCACTGTCTGTCTGTGTTTGGCACTTCATATAAGCCACTTCACAGATATAGGATGATTTGTTGAGTTATCTGGGATTAACCATTTTGAAAGAAAAAAAACAAC
Organism: Amphiura filiformis; assembly: GCF_039555335.1. Lineage (NCBI taxonomy): Eukaryota > Metazoa > Echinodermata > Ophiuroidea > Amphilepidida > Amphiuridae > Amphiura > Amphiura filiformis. The sequence continues at coordinate 71,989,732 of NC_092633.1, forward strand.
ATGATACCCATGTAACTGAATTACTGATTAATGACAGCTAAGCCAATCATACTTTGGATGCATTCTAGAAACAGGTACTCAACCATCAATGGAATGTTACTTAATTTTCATAAAGATGTATGTACTCCTTTTCACTAATATGATGACATAAAAAAAATAAAAAAATATGCAGCCACAGATCAACAGATGCATGCCACATACTATTATAAAAACCTATTATCCCTAAAACCCATTGTTATTATGTTCTTACTTAAAATAAAGTATTAAATTCTTATTTATCTTATCAGAAAAAAAGATCTTGTTGCTATCTCAAATAAAGATTAAGTATTGATGTTATATATGTTTTTACAAAAAGAGTTGTTAATATTATACAGCATAGTAAATAAATAATGTTTAAACTATAATGCAATTTTATCAGTTTTGCCATTGAGCAATGATTAAAGGAGGAAATAGGAAAAATGATCCCGCCTGGGAAGTGAACCCAGGACCTCTGGTTTATGAGACCAGCGCCTTAACCACTTGGTCACAGGAGTTTCATGATTAGGCAGACTGGGAATTCAACCTATAAGAGGTCACTAATCCTACCTACTTTGTGCAAGTCATTCCAATGTATGGCTCTGGCTTGACAAGCGTAAATAGAGCCGTCCTCACTGTAGAGGATCAATACATGAAAAACAGTGGCTTTTTTCGTTGGGAATAAGCAAACTATAATGCAATTTTATCAGTTTCGCCGTCAAGCAACGATTAAAAGCTCATTTTTGTCAAAACCTGTCTGAAACCACTCTTTGAGGTAATCTGTCTTAGAGATGGCTTAAAGCTAACACTTAATCACAATTCTACACTTGAAAATATTTAACCAAAGAAATTACATATATATATATATTTCTCTTAATGGTGTCTCTATAGAGATGTATATCAATGATTTTGAAAATAAAGTATGAAAATCGAAAGTTTCAAAACTGTCTTTTTCCGTTTCAAAACTGTCATTAATCAGCAAGTCTATTTATTTTAGCATCGTAAAGAACCTATTGCACATTATATTAACAGCAGAAAGACTATAAACAGAAAATAAATAGGATATTATACATAGACATGTCAAAACATTAAACATTTGGCACATACTACAACACACAATAGAAAGGAGCTAACTAGCTGACAGGTTAATGAATTTATTGTGACCTTTGAACTTACTACTCCATTAGTTGTACATCATTACAAAGACCTGTTCAGTTATCTCTAGTGGAGCAGTCCTTAAAAATTCAAACCTCTAAAATGAGATTATGACATTATTATGAGGTAAGGTTGATACAAATAACCCAATTTTAACCAAATGGGGAAAGAAAAAATTTATAACAAAAAAATCAAAAAGAGAGAAAAGGCCATGTTTTACCAAGATACCCAAACAAAGCGTAAATCTGATACAAACAAATAAGTTAGCAACAGTTTCAATTAGACATGGCTTTCATTCACTAAATAACTACACCACAACCACTAAACATTTTAAGAACACTTCACATTTAGTTTGGGCACTTTTATGAGTTGCATATTGCATCATGTACATAACAAACACACCCAAATTCTTTTGATCTTGTTACTTTCAACCACAGCAGGTCAAGCTACTGGGACGGTGGGACACAATACAAAACTTTGGTATCTGTATGTCCGATATTACATTCTTTAAAAATTCCTTAGCTGTTGACTATTAACCGCCCCTGGTACTATAAAAGATATGTTCAGAACAGTAAATAGTGTGGCGTTTTGCATGCATTTTTGCCATTGTTAAATGCAGTTATGATTTGAGAGTATCATTTTATCCACAGCGGTAAAAAATTGTTGTAAATTGTTGTAACAACAAATGTTGGGTAGAAGCCCACACAACGCTAATCCTTTGAGTGGAATATTTGCAGCAGAGACCTGGAACTTGCAATGGAGAAAGATGTATTGCCGCAACAGAAAAATGCATGCAAAAACATATATATTAGCCCTAAGACCATATCCAAAAATTAGTTAAGCCATAATGTATGATCTTGTAATATGAAATTGGTGAATTTTTTTCAAACCTGATTTTTTGGCATATTTGTAATGTTTACAAATGTCCCAAATGTTGTTCCCCATAGAATTACAAGTTAAACAGCCAAAATAGCCAGTCGGGTTCACTTAATCACTTTACCTTATCACAACAGAAAGTTGATGGAAATCATACATTATGGCTTTAATTAGACTTAAGGTATTTTTTTACAACAGCATTAAACTTAACATATATTTATAATCAAGAAAATTTACAGGATTTAAATACATGTGAATTTTTTATTCATTCGATTTTCAAAACATAATTTTTTAAGTACATCTCCTGAATCACAGCTTATATTGAGCTGAATATACAAATTGCGACCAATAGCTTTTGTTGTTTATATAAAAATTATAAACATACATTAATTGGTTTAAAATTGCCCTGATTTCAAGATTTTACAAGACATTCAAGAAAAACAATTCAACAGGAGATTCTGCATTGTACAAGCAGAAACAAGTTTTGACAGAATTTGTAGGTAACATTTTGAAATCATTTACAGACCACCTACATTATAATTGTGCAATTAAGGACTGGGTAAGGGGAGTCACGTTAGTTCATACCTGAATTTGAGATTTCCTGATACTTAACACTAAGATGTATTCTTTCACTTGGCACTGATAAAACAAAACTTCTTAATACTCCCCTATCCCCAATTTGTTCTTGATTTAAAATGCAAACAATAGTTCAAATTTTTTTGCACCAATTTATAGAGCACATCAACATCTAATGAATATTTTTTCATTTTTTTCAAAATATTTTTTGAAAATAAATGCACAACATTTTGAGCAATGTTTAGCTGAATATGGTGACAAAATTGGGTTTTTTTAAACATGTCTTTAACATCTTGAAAAAAATTGGGGTAAAAAGTGTATTTTTGTTATTTTTTTCAGAAACCGGTTTATTTTTCCCCAAAATCTGATGTTACCATACATTCTAAGATTCCTCAACTCATTTCCTGTCCAAAAATATACTTTTATGTACTTTGGATATAAACGTCAGAAATAATGTAGTCAGAAAAGGTCCATATTCTCTGCCCTTACCCTGCCCTACCATTATACCCAGAATTAAATCATGCTGGAAACCACAACCACTAATTAATGGTTTATTTATGGCAGGATGGACAAATTACTTAATTATCAACTTTTTAAGACAAAATGACACATCAACAATTTATCAGAAAACAATTTCTGATTGGTCTCACATGATAGGCTTAAAATAGAGATATGCATATTGACAGCTTTACTTCTTGATTGCTGCTACAACTACCATTTGGTCTGCATAAAGTGCATCAATTGTGTATATTCTGTTAGCATATCTACATACATTTGCATAAGGTGTGGTTATCAGCAGCCCTCAATTTTGACTAGTTAAAATTTGGTCCGCAAACTGCTGCTAAAAATTCTAATTGTTGCATTATACCACTTACCAGTTGCTCAAAGATTTTTGATGGCTCTCTGTTATGCCAGGATGTTGTCAGTATTTCAATCAGTAGTCTTATACCATTAACTGAATTGGCATCATTAACTCAAGCCAACACAAAAGCAACAACACTAGCAATGCCTGGAGCTCTGAGAAATCTCAAGGGGCCACTAAGAAAATGTATGACAAAAGAAACAAGATGAAAGGGGCAGATTTTTTTTGTAGTTTTTCAAACTTTATAAATTGAGTCCCAAAAGGGTACCTTTTATTACCAAATAATTGCTCTGGGGAAAAACTTTGGTATGAAGTTGTCTTGTTTAGAAGTATTTTGCTGGTCTTGTAAAACCATCTTGAGAAAATCTGGTAACACATACATTGTATGTGTTCACTATCTAGTACCCAATATCATCAGCCCAGAGCTTTTAACGCCTAGGAAATTGGCCCATAATCACTGTAATTGCTGGTATGATACAACCAAATTTTAATTTTCCCTCATAGCCTGAGTAAAACCTGATTATTAATTTTTTATTGAGTTGTGACTTAAATGAAAACATAAATCCACTTCAGAAATGGAATGAAAATAACGAGGTATATTTGTGAGTTGGGTATGGCTCACAGGTGCTGAGCTGCTTTTACTCTTTGTTCACTATTTCTTCTTCTTGTCCTCTTCTTCTCCTTGTCAAATCTTTTCTGCTCACTTTTGCAGCATCTAACATCCGACTAAACTTGGATTCTGGATTTGCTAACAACACGCTTGGCTCATCAAATTCAGCAATCTGCAGGAGCAGAAAAAAAAAACACTTAAGAATTGTAATTTCAAAACAAATAGCATTACATCTTTCTACACATGAATTTGCAGCTATAGTTTGATCAGCTCTTAAAATCGGTGGTGCTTATTGCATCGTGGATAATATCAATATATTTCATTTCAAGAATTGTCTTGTGACATGTCGCCAGAAGTATTACAATTAATAATTCAAGTCCTATACTTTGTCTATACTTTATTTAACACGCACAATATATATAGACAATACAGGTCAACTATTTTGTCTTCTTTTCGGCGTAATGGTAAAAGCCTAACGATTCCCGCCAGTTATAAGCTGATCAAAATATAGGAATGTTATCGAATATATAAAAATCCACTGAACAATAAAAAGCATTATGCACTCACTGCGTGCTTATTATCAAGGTAAAATTGTCTTCAAATTCTTTTCAACAGAGTATCTTAAATGATGTTATCTACTACAAAGTCTGGATTTGATTGGATGCTGGCACGCTCAAAATATTGTACAAGCCTATCATCTATGACACAATAGACAATAGTAAAGACAATTCCTATCGTTTGGGGTGGTAATCTTTGTAAGAGACGTTTTGGAATAACTAGGCCAACAAGACTAAATTTTTTAGTTAGGCTGATATCATCATGGTGGACATATCCCATTCACCTGCAGAGATTTGTGGACTGATATGATTGTAATGAAGCTAATAAATCTATAAAGAATACAGCTCAGATTTACCACAGATTGAACAGGGCACCTGTATCCTGAAACTATTCTTATACCTATTCAAACAGGATGTTAAGGTTGTCTTTTTGATGTGTGTGTAATAACTTGCCTCTCCATTATCCAGAAGTAAAACCCTATCCGAGTCTAGAATAGTGTTTAAGCGGTGGGCAATAGTGAGCAATGTGCAGTCACTGAATGCTTCTCTGATAGTGGCCTGTATAAGGCTGTCAGTTTCTGTGTCTATAGCTGCTGTAGCTTCATCCATCATTAGAATCTGTCAATAGATACATATCAAACAAACATTGATACAACATCAACAAAGAACAAAAGTAAATGTAACTGTAAAACCAATAAATTAAGTAGGGGTTTGTTGCAGAATGAACCTTGAAGCAGTATCCTAACAGTACTAACTGGTAAGTTATTGGGGCATTTTTTTTAAATTTCACTTTAACCATGTAAAAGTAAGACATGTTCCATATTATACACACTGAGATATGTCAAATATGAAGGAAACCCCAAACTAATTTTGGTATTGTTTGCCTTCACATAAGGATTCAAATACCTCACAGCTACAAATATATATTTCAATTCCTTTACACATTCCTCCACATGATTTTTATATTTCTTACTTTGTGTCAATAAGTTATGAGGGATGCTCATCCTTAACATCCTCGACTTAGCTACCATGTACATTGTACATCACATTAAAGATGAACAATTTCAGCAAATAAGACTCTGATCTCCTCATGGTTTTCCCAGCTCACATTTCAAAAGTGTTCTTATTTTGCACATACTCTTATTGCTCACCTACACCTAAAGTATCCACACTTACTTCCCACATACCTTCCTTCCTTCCTTATTCCCTTCCTGCTGATCTCTACTAACTCCTACAGAATTGTTTTGAGGAAGTGCTCTTGCCATACACAGCTCCTCATGTTGTTCATTTCAAGAACATTCTTGCATATCAGATCCTGCTATACCTACACAGAGATTGTCCAAACTTATCACCACATTTCTTCTTTTTTCCTGATCCTTATTAACACTAACACTCACCTTACTGTTCCTAAGCAGTGCTCTTGCCATACACAGCAGCTGACGTTCACCAACAGAAAAATTGTCTCCACCTTCCATTACAGGTGCCTCAAGTTTGTGTTCTAATCGGCTCACCTGTAATCAATCAATCAATCAATCATTAATCAATCAATAAATCCCTTGTACGTGTACATGTACGCTCTGTGCAATGAACTTAACACACACAATTTGATACTGTGACCAGCGAAATATGCACCTACGTCACTACCGAACTTGAATCAATGGACCCAAATTACCCAAATTACTCACACCACACTCAATAACCATTCAACAACTCTTCCTATGCCTTTGTACAGGAGGCAAGCGTTGTTAATCCGTGATGAATCCATAGTCCAGTAGCGTACGCGAACGCAAGGTTACGCGTACGTGTTACGCATGAGTGCGTAAAATTCGTCATGCCTGGAACGTATGTATGTTTTATGTTGAGGGTTTGCAGCTAAATATTACCGCTTTATTCTTTAGTTTTATTATTGATAAAAACAGAGAAATACTGCGATCTTCTTGTAAGGTTGAGTGGCAATGACAAACAGACATTCCGAATGAACGAATCATGTAAATTAGACATATTTAGCTTGTTTCGTTGTTGAAAGGGATTCAATCATGTTTCACCGTTGTTCATCACCGATTAACAACTCGCGTCCGGCGTGTCTGCATGGTTTACTTCGCCTGGGCAGCTAAAGCTACCCTCGCGAAGTAAACCACTCAGACGACATGGACGCATAACGGTGAAACATGATTGAATCCCTAATTGAACAACATGATACGACTATGAGCAGGAATCACCATACATTATAAACCTTTGCATTATCAGCTCCCCAACTACTCACCTTATCTTTCATGTAAGTCCTATCTAAGGCTTGCCACAACTGTCTGTCTGTATATTCCTCAAAAGGATCTAAATTATACCTGAAAAAAAAAGGACAAAACATGTTACTAAATACACTCACATAAGTCTCATTTGGGCTTGAACACGTCCGTTAACTTGGAGAGTAGCTGAAGGTATTAATTATTGTAATTTAATGTTCCATAGACCTACTTTTTCTGTTTTGATGTCAAATCTATTTCATCAGCATTATTGTTATGAAGTTCCTGTATGTGATATAGTTACCCGCAATCATGGCCGAATGCTTAACTATGTTCAGAAATATACCAATATCTCTGACACACACATATTTATTCCTCAAAAAGGTGGATTCCAACAGTTTATTGAATAGATTGCATTTTGGTATATACAGGACACTGGTTCCAATCCTTTGTTTGAAGTTGATTGATTAAAGCATGCAGGGCCTCTTTTGAATATGGTCAGGGTACACATGCAGTGACTTTGCTACATGTGACACAGTCTCTGTCATGTATTTTGGGGACATGTGAACATCTCTAGCAGGGTTGTAGCTAGGCCAATTTCTATGCCAGGTGGCAAATTATTGCGAAGCCGAGCGCGCGTAGCGCGTGGAGCTCTCGAGCTTACGGCCGGGGGTCCAGGGGCCCGCTTAAGGAGTATCACCCCCTAAAAAAAATTTTTTTGCTCCTCTTATGATGAAAAAAATCATTTATTAAAAAAAAAAGTAGCTACAACCCTGATCTCTAGTACTTACCTAATAGTTCCTATAAATAGAACTGGATCTTGTGGAATGATAGAAAGCTTAGAGCGCAGATCTTGTAAACCCATAGTACTAGTATCTAGTTTGTCTATACAGATTTGACCTGAAGATGGCTCCACAAGCCGGAATAGACCTACACCAAGTGAAGATTTGCCTACATAAAAATAAGAGCAAATTGAAATTATGAGAAATGATCAAATTAGACACTTCATCTGGATGTATGATTACATCACTGCTAAATTTGATTAAATCCTTTACAATAAGCCCAATCGCCATTATAACTTCCGGTTTGAGAGCAGTTTTGGGACACTTTGACCTCTGACATATCTGGGAAATTGACGTAATTATTAATTTACTTATTATTGTCATAATGTTATCATTAAAATTACTTAAATAAAAATAATTAATTTATAAAATAATAATATTTTTTATATTTGTTTCAATTATTGTAAAACATTTTAGATTACATTTTGTACATACAAAAACCCAATATTTCTGAATTTTCCCAATAGGTCAAAGGACAAAGTGTCCCAAAACTGCAAAAACTGTCCCACAATGCATTGCACACTTCCAAAGCTGATTTGGCTTATTAGTTAACGTAACAACATCTTCTCTTAAAATGACTTCTACAAATACAGTTCAAATCTGCTTTTAAAATTACTGTATCAACTCAATAATGAATTGCAATCCTTTTTTAATCCAACACCTCTTGCTTAATAAAAATTTAAAAAATAATAACAACTTGATTGTGTTTGCAATCACATTTATCACCCGTTTGGTTGGAAAGCGAAATGGGAAGTTTAGAAAAAGAAAAGATGTGGTAAAATAATCCGAGTTAAACCAAGAGTGGATGGACAAAATATTTAATGTTCCTTAAATAGTGTTAACACTAAATTTTAATTGCAAACCTGTAGTAAATATCTTTATTATTGTAATATAACTTCTGCACTACTTCTAAATTTGCGTACTGGGAGCGCTTTCACAGACCTTCTGCATCATCAGCCAGTATAGAGGTTTCTTTCAATGAATCTACTTTAATCACCACTTTGAATGAATCTCAATCTATATCTACTTTATCCGAGGACAAGTTTTGAGCTATAACTCATGAATACAGGTCATTTGACTGTGTCATTGGGAATGAGACCATTTCGCCCTATAGTTTGATCAGCTTATAATCGGCGGGAATTGTTAGGCTTTTATCACTACGCCGAAAAGTAGTCCCACGTTCAGAGTGATATAGTTGACCAGTCTGGTCTATGTTGCACAAGTAAAATAAAGTAGACAAAGTATAAGGCTTGAATAGATAATTTGTGATACTTCTGGTGAGATGTCACAATACAATTCTCAAAATAAAATATATTGATATTAATCTGCAATGTTATAAGGCCCTCTGATTACGAGCTGATCAAACTATAGTGTTACCTACCTGATCCAGTTCTACCAGCTATACCAATCTTCTCCTTGGGTTTGATATGACAATTTATACCCTTCAATACAAGAGGTAATCCTTCCCTATATCTCATGGAGAAATCCTTGATTTCAACTTCACCTTCTGTTGGCCAATCTGAGGAAGGTTTTTTATCCTCAACCTCAGCTGGAGCTTCTGACTTCAACATCTGCAAGAAAATGAAGTTTAATTAGAGCTACCATGTGCAATTTCTATAGCAAAAACGACTACATATTCAATATGTTTTATTCCTTATCAAACATTATTAAATAAGGTGACATGGCATGATCAAATTATTATTGTGTCAACGATTTCCTACGCCCTGGGTACCTCCCATGGACCAAAACGAGGGTGGTTAAGACAGGCCACCACCAACCGTATCACCTGTGGGGCATTAGGTAGGGTTAACCCTGGAAACTAAAGGCTACTAGGGATGGCTTCAAATCCAACAACCTGTCAACTACTGTTGCAATGGCAGAACCAGCTGTTTAACCAAGTTCCATTATTCCAAACAATAGAAACCATGCCCCTTCACCACTTGTGCCTGGGCACCTGCGGTCAAGGAGTGGCTGGGTTTTGAAGCCACCTCTTGATTCTATTTGACCTTTGATAACCAGTACTTGTGATATTTGGCACAGATCAGGATCAGTTTTGACAACTTTTAAAAAAAATCAAATCGAGGGTTGAGAGCCAGAAAGCCTTAACTCACAATCACATGCTCCCACAAAATGAGTATAAAGTCGCCAGCACACTATAGATTTAATACAGTCCCATTAATCATAGAAAACAAAAGAAATTCTGGAGGAAATATTGATATTTGAAGACCAAAGCAAGGAGCCATCCTAACATGTTTGGTATGAAGTTATAAAGGGTATAAAATAAGGATTTCAAATCTGGAATATCTCAGCAAGTTATTTTGCCAACTTAATGCTCAATTAGTGAGCTGGTCATAGTGATTAAGGCTTTCTGGTTCTCAACCCTTGACATTTGAGTCACTCATACCTTGATATAGTTGATAATTCTCTCAGCTGAGGTAAACCTGGCCTCTGTTTCAGAAGCCATCATGACCATAAGCTGCAGCATTCCTGTAATCTGTAGATGGACAGTAACATAATGCACATTATTAATACACTATCTGACTGTATCTTACAATAGCTTCACAACTCTACTATTCACTTGTATAACAATTCATATCGGGAAAAAAATTGTTAGTCCTATGAGATGAATTCTAAAAAGAGTAAAAAATAAGTTTGGTTATTATTAAAGGTGGGTGGCCAGATTTTGTCATGTTGCATTTTCAATCTTTCATTGAGGCCTACCATTATAAAACAGATAATCAAATTTACGGCTGAACGATCTTGCAACTCCATTTCATTTTTAGATGTTATGGTTGGCCTTCAAAATGGATTTCTTGAAACAGACCTCTACTCCAAACCAACTGACACACACCAGTATCTTCTATGGTCGTCTTGTCATCCTAAACATACAAAGCAGAGCCTCCCTATAGTCTTGCTTTTAGAATACGTCAGCATTTGTTCTTCTGATGATGTTCTCGCCACAAGAGTTGACCAACTGAAACAACACCTCCTAGATAGAGGATACCCAGCAAAGGTCATTCAGAAGCAAATCCAGAAAGCCATTGATGTTCCTAGATCAGAAGCATTGGAACCCTGTCATACTAGTGAGAGCAAGGGTGATGAACGCATACCATTCGTCATGACATATGACCCTTCGCATTCTTCAATTGCTTCTATCATCAAGAAGTACCTCCCCATTCTTCATTCTTCAAATCGTTGCAAAGCAGCTATCTCTGAACCGCCTATGGTAGCATTTAGACGGCCACGGAACATCAAAGATGCTATAGTCAGATCAGCCATGAAACCAACTTCTCAGGTCCAGTCGAGAGGGTTCCAGCCATGTAACAAGTGTGCGGCATGCGAACATAAACACAATACATGCTGTACACAGCACACAGTCTCAAGTCAAGATTTTTCAAGCTATGTTACTGGTCAACATTTTAACATCAATCACCCCCTAAATTGTCTTTCGACTAACGTGATTTATCTCATCAATTGCAAGAAGTGCGGACAACAATATGTTGGCGAGACCAAACGTGCCTTGAAAACTAGATTACTGGAGCATTGTGGGGACACAAAACATAACAGAGACAAACCGTGGCCAGGCATTTCAACAGGCCAAACCACACTTGTGATGACATACAGATCATGGCCATTGATAGACCCAGTAGCACTAACTATTTCCACCGACTAGCTCTTGAGTCTAAATGGATCAACATTTTACAGACTTCTGCTCCTCTGGGTATGAATGTTAAAAGTCATCGTTAAACAAATTTTCTTTGGTCAGTTATTCTGGTCCTCCTCATTGTTTTTCTTCAATCTTTTGTTTGTTGCAAAATCGGACCACCTTGGTATCTCTGGTACCCCGCTGTATGGTCTGGGAGGCAGAGCCGAAGCGTGGAGACGTTGGTACGTCCTGGATGTTCCACCTAGGCGGGCTGTACAGTTTCGGGTATCGGATGGTACCAACAGTGGTCCTTTATTTTTTGTTAGGCCTTTGGCTTTTCAAAATTTTCCCTTCCCTTTGATATATTACTGTTTGTTTATCTTTTCTCACCTAATTGATTTTTCCCTTGTATGTTTTTATTATCATTCTAATTTCTTTTCATTCTATGCTTGTCACTTTCTTTTGCTGTCTTTCTCATTTAATCTCTTGCAGTGCTAGCTACTAGTACTACTTGTTTTAACCTTGTAAAAGGGATGTTTTTATGCTCCCGAAACGTCGCTTGTTTTGTCTTTTTAACCCAAAATTTTGGATGTTGTTGTACATATTAAACAGTTTTTAACATTATAAAACAATCTGTTTCAAAATGTTGCTCCAGTGGTTTGATATGAGAAGCAAAAGCATCATATGCCCCATAGGATAGTACATACTTCCTGTGGTGATAACCACTTTTTTGTTCACCCCATCTAAACTATGCATATCTCTGGCATTAAATTTTACTGGAGAAATGGGGAAAATATGAGTTTTCTTCTGATACCAAAATCTCAGTTTTGATGAAGAAAAATGGTGGACGAGGTTTATGATCTGGTTACACACCTTTAATAAGGATATTCCAAAGTGTAATTGCTGATGCACATTCAGCTACCCCTATTACCCACCTTCTGAACCTCTGTACATGTTACTAAAGAGAATAAGCAATTACCAAATTGTTCCACACTAGCGTTAGTAGTAGTGCATTACCATAATACCCTAGCACCCAATCTTCTATCCCCAAATAATACCAGAGAGTAGAATTTTTTGTCACACATTATTTTTTGTTTGCTTTCTCACTCTCTATGCTGTGTGAAATGTATACAAATTGATTGACATTTTCGGTTAACCGTACGTATGAAATTCTTGATTGCTGGTTTGAAACTGCTGCTTGATCCAGGCGATCCACAAATGCTAAAAATGATTGTCTTGAAAATGTAATTGTGTGAAAATGCTCATTTTAGAGTTAGAGTACCCACCTGTACAGAATAAGCTATAGCTAACCCTGCCAGAGCTGGTGATATACTTCCATGTAAGAGAACCACTAGAATATTAGTTGTAGTAGACACCAGTGTAACCAAGGTTTCCAGACGGATACCTGCCCATCTTGCCGCCAACCGAAACATGATTAATGGTAAGGAATTATCATCAAGTAACTGCACAAACCTGCAGGACAAAGCACATTTATAAGAATAAGATAAATATCACAACTTTGATACATATACTTATGAAATGTCAGTGACAGTGATAGAATTAAGTCCCCTTTGCTATGAGAACTGTATCCTGTGATAGGTTGTCCCTGGGAGAAACAAAGAAATTGGAATGGGAGATCCACTGTTACAAGATTCCATAGCATATCAGTTAACTTTGTTTGTTTTGAGATGACTGTGACTGACATTTTACAAATATGTGACCATTTCAATTTTGTCAATGAGAGGGCAAGATTCCCACATTTTAAGCACTTAGGCCAGGGCTCCGCAAATCGCGGCGCGCGCGCCACATGTGGCGCACCGTGGCTTCCTGAGTGGCGCGCGGCGCCGTTCAGATTTAAAAAAAATAAATAAACACTGGGATTCCCATGTTATCCTTGTAAAGACAGGCTAAAATTGTACAAAATGTTGCACCAAATGGCGTCATTTGCACCTCATTTTTTTAAAAATCGGTAGCTTCACAGGGGGAACCCCCCCCCCCTCTGACTCCCCTGGCTACTTCAAGAGCCATTGAGTGGCGCTTTGCAGTTTTTTTTAATTTCATGTGGCGCTTCAACAAATCTATTTGAGGAAGCCTGACTTAGGCTATACTTTACCATCTCATACACTAGTCTTCAGAACAAGTATAGAATATGAGGAAGAAACAAACCAGAATATTACAACTGTGAAGGGAAGTGTACATCTAAATATGTGATAACAATACCAACATTACACCATTAAAAGTCCACTATAACATTTCATGCTGTATTGCTACAACTTTTTTTTAAACATGCTGACGGTCATTTCAGACTATGGTACATGTAGACCCAAAGTGGTTTTCACAGGCATTTGACCTTGAGGGCTTACATAATTTTGCACACTATTGATACCAGCACCTGTGTGAAGACCTTTCAATTTAATGGAATCTTGAAAAGTTATAGAATTCAGCTAGGTACCCAGACTTGAGTGCTTGCAATCAGCTGCCATAATACAATTGACATGTATATGAATAATATGGTCTAGTATGTAGTCTGAAATGACTTTAACAAGTAAATATATACATTATAATAAATAGCAAATACATATATACAAAAGGATGAGTATAATAAGTTGGTATATAACACAAATTTTAGCACTTGCAAGAAACAGCATGCAACTTTCAATTATATTGTGGAAGATAATTGTATACATCATGTGATCCAATGAGGCCACAGAAATAAGGATCAAGAACAATAAAACACACAGAAAAACTGGCATTATAAAAATATGTTAACGTAATTTGCACACAAACAAGTATGCTAAAGATTTCAGCTGTATAGCACACTTGGTTACTGTGCAAGTATAGTTGATGATAATAAATTAAAATATTACTTCCTATGGCCTCATTGGACTACACTCATACTGGCTTTGGACCAACGGTCAATCCACTGGTAGGGGACAAGGGACACGTCCTGAAAATCTCCTAAAATTGCATAGGTGTACTGGTAGCATTTATCCTCTGAATACGATGGACCAGGAGCCTAGAGGGCTCATTTTGATCAAGGCTATTTCTTCAGATTATTCTTCACATACAGATATGTCTTGTATCTTATAATACAAATTCAAACAGCATTTCTGAAATTATAAACCTTTTTATTTCTTTTTGACAGCATCATATCTGAAGCAGGATGTTATTGCATGAACATGAATTGCTGGGGAGGGGTAGTAGAGGTATTGCAGTAAAGACCTACAATGAGCCTTTGATGTACATGTACTCATAAAAGCCCCTGTTGCAAAGCCATGCAGATTTTGTTGTTGTCCTCTGGGGTCAGTGGAGCGGTTTGGTGGAGGGGTCAGGTGTTGGAGAGGGAGTGGAAAAGTTTTAATTTCTCCTGCATATCACCTGCATTGCACAAGAAAATATCAGTCAGCAAAACAAGTCAACTGCATTGTGAATAAACCTGAGAGTAATATCAACATTTGTAAGTAATTTACTATACTGCACTGCAACACATTTTACTTAGCAGCTGGGAACATTTTGGCTTTGTTAGCTTGGTTTTAATTTAAGCATACAGGATTAAAATCCAAAGGATATCTATAAAATCAAAATAATAATGATCTTTGTTTGTCTGTATGGCTATGCAGTTTGGCGAGCTTTGACAAAACCTTTGCAGGTTATACATTCAGGTGCTTCTGAGCAGGGGTAGCGCTGGAACTAAACACTCCAGTGTCCGCAGGGACCCCCGAACTTGCAGAAAATTAAAAAGTAGGGGGTCCGGAGTAGAGTTTGGTGAGTCCGAGTTGCACAAATGCAGCATAAATAGTATGTCTGCAATAGCGCAAGATTGAAAAACTGGGGTCTGCAGGGACCCTGAACTTGCAGAAAATTTAAAAACAGGGGGTCCGAACTCTATTTGGGTGGGTCCGGGACCCCAAAAAGCAACTTAGCGCTACCCCTGCTTCTGAGACATGCTGTACAAAATATGTTGTAGCCCTAATACTAGCCCCCTACACAATAATCAAACCCTCCACTGCCCCTTTTATTCCTTTAAATGATTTGATTTATTAAAACTTTTCACAATATTTAAAATAATTTTTACTCTGAGCAAACACAGCTGACGAAATGGTAAACGATGTGATCATGTCAATTTCTGGTTCCTCCCCTGTATGCGCAGTCTGTCAGACAATGTCAGCCTCCACTGGCCCTCTCCGGATAATTTCTCTGTCATTATCCTTCCTCATGAAGGATAAATTCCAGCAAAACTCTTGATGCTATTTGCTAATGGCAGAGAATGTCATTAACCTCTTAGCCGGTATATTCCGGAATATGGGTCCCAACAGAAAAATGCTAATTGTCCGCAAAACCAAACAAATACTAAATCGTATGGGCACGAAACTTGGTGGGTACAGACAACATTTAGAGTCAAAATTGTTGTAAAAGTACACTTTTACTTCCCCCGCCATAACAACCAATGTTCCAAGAAGAATTACACAGAAATACTTCAATGTAGTATTTGTCACAGCCTTTACAGTCGATATTGTAGACCACTCCATTCACACATCTGGTTGGATTCCCTTTTATCTTTAGGGTGTACAAGTAAGCTCGTCATTGTGTTTACAATACAATATAAGTTCTCCAAGAGACCTGCAATGTTGGGGAAACTGGGAGAGGATTTGGTACAAGTCTGAAAGAACACCAGAAGGATGTTGAAAAGGTAGATACAGAAAGTCCACCCGCGCAAATAGGAACGAATCCACTCAACAAGTCCGCTATCATAGATCACACTGCCATAGAGAACCATGTCATGGACTATAACGGGCGATTCTCACCGAAGATGCTAATCAGCTCATAGCAAAGTCAGGGAGGTCAGATGTATTAGAACAGAGAAGATGAGATTAGAATTAGAAGATGAGATTACATAACATATGTTTCACTGCTTACATCACCATAACCTGGGAATGAGGCTACAGCCGGTTTTCACAGGAGAAACAGTAACGACTTTTTAGAAAGCCATTATCCGAGATGGCAAAAGTTAAGTTGTGCATATTAGGCACAAAAAAAAAGTCTGTCTCAGACACATTTGGTAAAATAGCTAGGTGCTATGCTTTTCTTCTTTTTTTAGAAAATGAGCTATGCAATATATGCAAATTTTTACAGTCAAGGCACAATGTCTATGTACTTTTTGATATTCACAAACAGAAACATAGTAATATACATACACGATGAATAGTTTTACAATCATGGCAAAATGTGCACAAAAAACAACCAAAAAAACAAAATTGGATTGCGATACGATACTGAAAATATAAAAATTTAAACATATGGGGAAAAAAAAAACAATTTTACTGCCAACACGTAGCACTAAGTGCTAATTGGAGTTCATATAGCAATGCGCATGAGGTGTCCGAGTCAGAATTTTTTTTTTTTTTTGCCTTACTGGATTTGTAAACCTAAAATATGAAGCAAGACAGGAAAGCAACGAAAGAGAAAACATGAAATCGGGTAAGAAAGGCAAGCAACATAGTATAATAGCAACAAAATGCAAGCAACATAAATGTCTAATATAGCAACACAAATGTCTAATATAATCAAAGACAGAAAAAGACTAGTTTGCATCTGACGTCATCTGTCAATCAAACTCAAGCACGGTTTGTTACGAGTTTAATGATTGAGTTTCTGAACGTGGTGGTAAAACAGCGTGCCTTATGGTTAATTTTGCATCTTCAAACATACAAACCATCCCAAAAGTCAGGTGTTAATAGGAAATTTCTTTCCCGAAGGCACAATGTAGAAAATACCTAGAAAATTACTTTTTGCCTTGTAAAAGTACCGTAATTTTTGCCATTTTCTGCAGTTCCTTTCTCCGATCAGCACCAGATAAATCAACATTCCTTTTACGCGCTACTAACCAATCAAGGGTCGTGGGGAGTTTGATTGACAGTGACATCAGATGCAAACTATTCTTTCTAATCGTCTCAGATTAGAGCAACACAAATGCAAGCAAAAAGTCTAAATATAGCAACACAAATGTCCAATCGCAACAAAAATGCAAGCAAAAAGTCTAAATATAGCAACACAAATGTCTAATCGCAACAAAAATGCAAGCAAAAAGTCTAAATATAGCAACACAAATGTCTAATCGCAACAAAAATGAGAGCAAAAAGGTATGATAGCAACAGAAAGGCAAGCAAATAAGTGTACATTCATGTCATATGAAAGCATACAAAAGCAAAATAATGTAGCGGTATTTGCAGTGATAAAAATGTTTCCTTTAGAATGAGTCTAAATACACACAAAAATAAGTTTGTTTTGGTTATTGCATTTCATTCCTTTGGGCAATTTTACAACGTATGATCATTTTCTAGATGTTCTATTTTTTACATTTTAACCTACTCTTGAAATGATTTGACAGTATTTGAGATTTGAAGCATATTTCAAAATTAACCTTCATACAAAAATTATGGGAAAAAATGAAATAAAAAAGCATCACATCTAGGTTTATGGAACACCTGCAGGAAACAAACAAAATATTTTTCTAGCCTTTACAGAATATTTGGTGGCTCTATGAGTTGAAAAGTAATCTGTTTAGGGTTGATTTAAGGGTGAAGCAAGACATCAAATCACACCATAACTTATGCAAGCAATAAAATGTCAAAAGGGTAAATCACAATCTGTCTGAATTCAACATGCATTCACAACAACACCAACACCAATAACACCAACAAGGCAACACATTTATACCTGTCTGCAAATTCTTGGTTCTTGTTGTAGGCACGTACGGTTGAAAGCCCTTGGACTGTTGCCGATATGTGGGAGAACCAGGGGAGCGGATATGTTTTCTATACGCTTTATATCCCTCACCACCCGCCGATAATAATGTAGAATAAATATATATAGGATCATGATGGGGACTACAGCGAGTAAGAACCATGGGAGAATGACGCATATGGTTATTAGTGCAAAAAGTATGACGAGAAAATTTTGAGTGAATAGCTCCATGTTAAGCGGTAACATGACGTCCACTGCATGTAGGAGCATGGAAAGAGATATGGAGATGAAAAGACATAATGTTAGTATGTTAATTGTACAAAGCTGGCTTCTATAACTTTGTTTGGAGAGGATATTTTATTATTCAAAAGTACTAATGCTGATATTAAACTATTGAATAACAAAATTTGTCATGTGAAATTCATCTGCATGTTCTCAAACTTGCAAATTTAGTGAAATAATTGATTAAACATTTCTAATTTTGTTTACAAATAGGTTGTACATAATCTGTGACACGATCTGGTCCATGGGGGCCAAAGGCGGCAAACATGAAATTGAGATAAAGGCAAACATATGGAGTAAAAAACAATAAAACACATAAGAAAATGTGCATCACAATACCTCATAACTTTAGTACCAAGTATGCTAGACCTTTGGTGTTTTCGGTATATGATTACAAGGTAATAATTATAGTAACTAAATTTTCAAAAATGCCTCCTTTGGCCCCCATGGAGCAGATCGTGTCACATATACATGTATAGGCTTGGGCGATTGTTAAAAGCAATCAATTTTGATTAATTGATTATTTGCGATGAACATTGCGTGACTGTGATAAGTTGAGCCATCATTTGTTGCATTCTACTAAGTACTATTAAACATTGCTGTGGAGAAAGACGTTTTGCACATTTGCAACTTGTTATTCTGGTTAACTTCGATTATGGTGTTTTTAAATAATCAAGTACTTGATTAAAAAAAACATAATATTTATATTTTATAATATTTGATTAATCTAAATATCGCCTAAGCCTGTACATGTATATAATAATATTGGCAATGGTAAATGCTGAGGATGCCATAACCTTAACTTTTGCTCAATTTTCAAATTTGTTTTAAAAGCACCATTTCAATTTTCTATCATAGAAAATGTATATTAGTATAATAGTAATTCTTTAGTTCACTAAACAGGGATTGTCCTTAAAATATAAATGTCTATATGCAAAATATCTAATTCTCGATCATGAGAGCCAGCTTGGGTATGCACATATATTTGCGTCGAGTGTACTGCACAAAGACCACAAGCTTACGGAGCAAGCACAGCTTTTGATCATGCATTGACCAATCACTGTCTTAAAATATGGTCATCGCTAAGTAAGGTAGAGTTTTGGTCATATAGATTGCATGATCATGTTATTCCAAACAAAGTACGCTGATGCAACAGTACGCAGAAGGTATGTCCTCTCATGATCAAGAATTAGATTATTTTGCTTATATATTCCTAAATGCTCATGAAACAAAAGCAACATGGGAATGAATTGATATTTGTAAAATTGGAACATTTTAATGATTTAATATGTATGAAAAATTTCTAAACTTTTTTCCAGATCCTTATAATGATGATCAATAAAAGTGTAGTTGAAATTACACATGCTGCACTGAATGAAAATAAGAATAATGCTCAAATAGATTTATAAAAAGAAATTTGGTATATATCAATTGTGATTGGTCATTCATTATGATCAAGTAATATATTATTGTCCTTAACTAGATATCAACATCAAAGTGTGACAGTCCCTGAGGTAAGAGAAACAACATTATGAAATAAGCTTTCTTAACACAAGTCTGAATACTACAGCATTTTAATACTGTAATATTCACACATTTAGGTTTATTTGACAAATTGTAAACTAAATTAACAAAGCATATCAATTATCAAAATATATTTTGCCCTTTAAAGGCCAATATTGGAATGTCATCTTTCCCTGGGTAAGATATGACACCAGGCCAGCCCATGGCCAGAGGGTAACATGAGTAGGTTTGTTTCACCTTGAAGGCAAGGATAGTCTTGCAAATACGGGCCAACTTTCCCCTAGGCCGTCTAATATGCCATGAATTAGTTGGACTACAATTGGTATCTACTGGTCAGTTAATACTCCTATTTCCACATCTGTGATTTTTATATGGGCCTTTAAGAACTATTTTGATTGATTACAAAAAGGGCTACATCATGTATTGAACCAATAACAGATATGTTAAGAATAGTCAGTAGGGCTGGAGGCCACGAGATCTATAAGCTGTATTTTGATTGGTTACTCAGATGATTATAACATGCAATTAACCAATCACTAGGACTTTAAGAAAGAAAGAGGTGCCGATGGGGTTCAAAATATTATGTAAAAAAGAAGACCACTTACATTCATCTAAGTCTTTGGAGAACCTATTTAAGATTCTGCCTGTTGGTGTTGTGTCAAAGAAACTCATTGAACTACTCATTACTTTGGCAAAAAGTGAGCCATGTAGATTTGAAGACGCTCGCAATAGAGTCTGAAAAATGGAAAAAGAAATATCTTTTTAATAAAATGGTATTTTAGTTCAATTATGCTTATTTAAACAACTGGAGATTTTGATAATAATAATAATATAAAGAAAAAGACATACCATACCACCAACTGTTACTCAACAACATCCAATGCTGAAAATAATTGTGAGTGTTTGGACTACCAGTAGAGGTAAAATAATAGTATCCAGAAAAATGGATATCTTGTTATCACAGCAATATCCATATTATAAGGAGTAAAGTGCCACATAAATCACATCAGAAATGTTTACAGTTACAAAAGTATGGTAGGTCAGAAGGTGTGCTATTCTAACACTGAAATTGACATTTCAGTATTCTCAGCAAGCATGTGTGAATTCAATCTTGAATATAGTCATCATGCCAGTGCGCATTCTCGATGCTACTAATCATGTTTCAAAGCAGGTGTAATGACATTGTGGCCGCATTACGTGGCACAGTTCAGAGAAAACAGTGGCTTTGAACATGCACACTGGCATGAGTGGCTTTGAACATGCGCACTGGCATGCCAATATATTTTCAGGTACATTTGCAAAGGGTTTTGAGAATAACCGAAAAGGTTAATACACAATAGGTAGAAACAAGCAGGTAAAAAGTTCATTTCAAAATAACCATTTTTTTTTCTTTTTAAGGCATTTGTCTCAAAACTATAAGTGGAAATTTCAATTGAATTTCAAGTGATGTAGCCATGCCAATGCACTCATGATTGGTTAGTATTGTATCCAAGGTCCTGCGTTCGCGTTGAAGTTTGAAGTACCCAAACTGTTGAAAGCTGTGTTAATTCTATTGAAATTCCTAGTATAAGTCGCCCAATATCCCGCTTTGTGGGAAAAAGTCACAAACAAACATGAAGTTTAATAGTGACCTTTGACCATGTACTTACCTTCATAGTAATCATGCTCTTCATTCCACCAAATATGAGGATACCTAACAGAGAACAACCATACACCAGCATATAGAAATCCCAGTTACCGACATCTTGCTCTTCATCATTGGGAGCGTATGTTGGAGGCGCCGTGGCTGCAATTGACTCCGATTCATTAACTCCAACAACTCTCTGCATTACATGAGAAACATAAGGAAATTGTATTTCTTAATAGTTTTACATTCATTGAAGATATTGTCCATAAATGTTGAATCAATTTCAGAAAAGCTATAATTTATGTTCAGAATTTTTCAACAAAATCAGCTGTTACGTTGCATTTTTATGTTTTTAAATTCAGTCTCAAAATGGTAAAATAACCACAGATGGACAAATCTTACAGATTTGTCCATCCCATTTTGAAATTTATCTTGCAATCAAGAATATTACTGTAATTTGCACACAGGTAACTTTTTAAGCTTTGCCGATTTTGAACTACTTTGATCATTATCAAATTTGCATTTTGAGTTTTCTTAAAAACCTACAACAAAATATCACTTCACAACAATGTATTAAGCATAAGAAATTCATTTTTTGCACTTCAGGGGATGATTGGCACTTTCTTAATGATTGTGCGCATTTTCAATTCATCTTGTTTTTTATTTGTCTCTAATTCAGCCCTAAACTTTGGAATACCGTATTTCGTCAAATAGTCGCCCCCCCCTCAAATGAACGCCCCCACCACTTTTTTTCAACCAAGATGTTTCAAAAATGCCGATATTTCCATGCCATCTTGTGTAGTAAGCTTACCAAGTTCCCCACATGGTCGATAATAGCATCAATAATTGGCGAAAATCTGGATTGGAAACCCGGAAGTGAGCCAGAAGTCAGTGTTTCTAGTTCATATTTCATCATTTTAGCGTTTTTTATCGTTCTAAAATTGACCTTGAATAAACCCCCCCTTGGGAAAATGTAACGCCCCCGGGGGCGTTTATTTGATGAAATACGGTATTTAAGAAGATAGCCATGCATCTTACTGTGTACCAATATCCCCATCACATTATTAATTCCCTCCTTACCTGTGGAGCACCTATACTAAATTCCTGATCAATCCAATAGCTAAGCCACCAATTATTGAATGTTAAACTGCCAACTACAATAACATAGAAGCATGCCATGAGCAGACACCTGCCATAACCACCTGCTTGGATGTAGCCTAGGTAGGTGGACCACTTCACTGCTCCTTGTTGACGAAATTCCTCAGTGGTCAATTCACGACCTACAAGTAATTGTGATGACAATGGGTTACAGAACATAACACAGGGAATGGCCGTTACATGACATTACTGTTGGGGTTTTTTTTCTCTAGATGGTCTTTTTATGAAGTTGATAGGCGTGTTCTGTACAAATTGTTAAGGGCCTTCCAACAAATCGAAGGGCCCTTGCATACCTTTCGAAGGCATAAAGCCCAAGGGACCACCTTATTTTGAGGCCTGCACACACATTCCACACATATTAGAATAGATTCATAAGAACAGGAATAACACAGCAGTAATCCACAAAGCAACCAAATGTCACATTCCCACCTTGTTCCACTCCACCGGCAACTGAAGATGCCCCAGCAAGACTACTCTGTGATGACATGTTGCTAAGCTGACGAATCAGTGGCTTCATCTCCTCTCCTTCTCCATCAATCTCCTTGAAGATGTCACCATTCTCCTCTTCTGTCTTGTGATGTGTGTTGATTAGTCGAGCATACTCCTCATTATCCGCCATCAATTTCTCGTGAGTGCCTCGCTCTGCGATGCGACCGTTTGCAATTGTGAGGATGGTATCACACTCCCTGAGGTACTGTATAACAGAAAGATATGTATGTGTGTAACATGTGCAGTTACTTACTCCTTTCTTCTTCAACTAATTTGATTCACCTGTTAAAAATTCACTTGGAAGGATCACAATTTTCTGACATTATACAGGCACATAAATTTGTGTTTCAGGTGGTCAAAACATCATTCATAGAGCTTAAAGGCTTAGTTTTGTGCAGTTCTCACACATCTATTGGAACTGTTATGATTTGTTTGACAAGGATTTGGAGAAACCTGAACGTCTGTGCGGGTGTTGTTATTAATCAAGGGACAGAGTAACTCCACACTATACCATTTTTCACACCAATGTGACAGTGACTTCAAAGCGTTGAGGCAGCTGTTTCGCTTGGGTGTCTTTAAGCGTGTGCATGTGCACACTTGCGAATTGTAGCTGTGCCAAATGAAATGCGCACTGACGTCACTGCCACATTTGGATGGAAAATGATATAGTAGCTTTTGAGTGCCATTAGTAAGATATCAATAATACTTATGTTCATTATATTCCCTTTTTCCAGAAATTGTTAGGTCCAATGTCCTTTACACTTCTTTCCCAAATTTGTTTGGAATGTATTATAAAACAAGAGGGTATCAGATGTGTACAATCCACAAAGCATCTACACATTATATGACATTGGTGTTAACCTCACAAAACTATGCAAGGGCAAATAACAGACAGTTGTCGATATGTCAGCCTGCAGCTAGTGAAGCACTTTGGAGCAAAGAGACCTACTATCAATTACCAAGGTCTCACTGACACTTAACAGTTAATGTGGATTCAAAAAAAAAGTAAACTTTGTGACCTTAGGAATGCTATGATAACTAAACAGGGACAATTACCTGTAACTGATGAGTCACAAACAATACTGTTTTATGTTTTAAAGCACCCTTGATGCATTCTGTAAAGATGTGCTGACCAACATGTGCATCCACGGCACTAAGTGGGTCATCCAAGAGGTAGATATCACGGTCTGCATATAGCGCCCTCGCCAAACTAACTCGTTGTTTTTGTCCGCCACTCAAATTGATACCCCTCTCACCAATCTGTAAGAAAATATGTTGGGAATTATAAATATACCAATTTAAGGGTTTATCTGAAAACACAAAGACTAAATCTCTCCTCAACCCCTGTTTAAAAACCGAACAGATCATATCTTGGTCAAAGATGCTGCCACAGAATACATGAGTTATAGTATAATCAGCTCGTAATCGGCGGGCCTTATAACATCGCGGATTAATATTTATATTTTACTTTACCAGAAGCATCACAAATTATTCATGTAAGTCCTATATGTTATCTATTTTCTTTAACACACACAATATAGACCAGACAGGTCAGCTATATCACTCTTTTAAGAGTGATATAGTTAGACCATGTTAAACCATGTTAAACCACTTTTCGGCGTAGTGGTAAAGCCTAACAATTCCAGCCGATTACAAGCTGATCAAACTATATAGTGCTTTTAGAATTCCTGTATTGACAATTTAAGCCAAGTTTACACTGTAGTAACTTTTAAAGGTTAACCCAGATTATTCATCAACACTTTGGTGTATGAAAAACAGAGTGTTCATTTTACAACACAACTCACTTATCTAGACTTTGTTATAATCATTACACATGTAACGCATGTATCCTATGTATCCGACTTAATGCCCAGCTGTCACAAACCCTGCATAACTGCATATTCAGATATAACAAAAATTATAGCTTTTACAAAATAAGCAAAGACACCTACACCCAGGATCAGGGTGCTGATCAGGGTGCTGATCCTGGCTTATGGTTTATTGAGGCATGTATAGGATGTGCGCTTTTTAGTATAGGGTGTGCGCTTCTTAATTGCAAGTCCCTGATTGTTGCTAAATAGTTTATATTATATGGTGTGGCTTTATGCCCGAGCATTGCACGCTGTAAATCACTACACTATTTTTAACTGACCTCAGTTTGATCTCCACTTGGTAGTATATCAATATCTGACTTCAAACAACACGTGTTGATGACTTCCTTGTATCTATCCTTATCCATAACCTTTCCAAACAGGATGTTTTCTTCCATAGTTGCATTGAAGATCCAGGGTTCTTGTGCTGCATAGGCAAATGATCCATTGATATAACAAGAGCCCTCTAGAGTGTGCATGTTACCTAAGATAGCTGACAGCAGAGAGGTTTTCCCACTGCCCACACTACCACAGATACCAGTAAGATGGCCCTGTAAGAAATGTAATTTTCAAGCCAAAGTTATTATGTTTTCTTGTTCATGCAATATTTCAGCAATTCCTGAAAAAAAATTCCCTTTTTCAAAAGAAACCGAGATGATGACATTGCTAATAATCTATTACATTTCCAACTTTTGATCAGTGAGTGAATGCATGATTATATGTGAATGCTGTTATCATACCCTGTGCATGGTTTTCTTAACCGAGTCATCCTTGGACTTGCAAATGATGCCTAGCTAATACTAAGCTAATAACATAGCTTTCTATTGAAACCAAAACCTTATTAGATCTGTCTGAGGGTCCCAGTCAAGTGAATCAGCTTTTGAAACCAAAACCTTATTAGATCTGTCAGAGGGTCCCAGTGAAGTGAATTAGCTTTTCTTTCCTGGACCACTACAAGAGAAAGATGCATACATGGGACAATACTCGTTTCTGGAGCATGAGGTCCTGGTTTCAATTCTTAGCAGTGGTAACTTGCTGGGCTATTGACTTAGAAAAAAATGTTTGGATTAAATTGGCAACATCTGTAGATTAAAATCAGACTTCCACTCTCCCCAGGGGGCATTTGAAATTGTGTAAATGAACCACAAGAATACTCTATTCTTTAGACGGGATGTTGAGCAATTGGTCCCAGGTACGGTGAACCATACCTGTACACATATCTCACAGTCAGTTTCGAAAAGAATATGGTGCTAACCCCTGATTGTCCCAATCTGCCCTGATGCTGTTTGGATATTCTAAGTACAGACATGATATGTGCATCCTTGGCCATACCTGAGGCTGCCCATTCATAAAGGAAATGAATTGATTCTGATATTCACCATAAACAGCAGTGCTTTGAGACTAGGTAAAAAGTGCTACACAAATATGCACGCACATATAAACTTTAACTCATTAACTTTACCTTTTCTAAATTAAGATCGATACCAAACAATGTCTTAACCACTTTGTCTTCTTTTTTCCCACCATCTTTGTTAGTAACATGTTTCATCTGCATCACTCCATCCTCCTTGATTACATCCTCTTCATCTTTGCCAACCACCACACTACCATTCCATGACACCCCTTTGGTTTTGGTCTCCTTAATCCTTAGCGGAACCTCTTCTGGACTTGTGAATTGCTCCGCTTTATCTTCACGACACACATCACCATTGGGATTAGATTCTTCAGCAAGGTTTTCAAGGCTTCCATTTGGGAAACATAGCACACTGCCATCTTCATTGGTTGTGAACACAAGCTCTTCTTTATCATCATGGATTTTATCCTTTGATTCTGGTTTATCCCATGCGAAGGTTCCGTTGCTGATAGTGACAGCATACAGACTGTCTTTGGAGAGCTTCTTAAATGGTTTGATTTCATCCATCATTAGAATACTCTGCAAGAAAATGAGACAATTGAGTAGACAATGTCAGCAATTAAGTTTTGTTTAGGTGGTAAATATTAGGAAATGCTACACCAGAAAATACCAAAAATTATATCAGTTTAAATGTATACTTTAACATTCTTCATATGTGAACAATTATCTTGACATTATATCATAACATTCAACAATTATTTTGATCTTAACAAATTGTCACCTGGTTGTCATAAAGAATTATGTTTTAATATGACAAAAAGAAAAGAAACAGCAAGCCAGCAAATATCCACTGGCTGGTAGCAATCATACCTGCATTCTCCTAGCAGCCACTACACCCTCTGCTATGCATCTTATAGCCCATGGTGTGGGTCCTATTACATACTTGAGTACATTTAGTATGGCAACCAATGTAAATGCCTATAAATAGAAACAAATACAATATACATTAAAGAGACAATCACAGATATTGTATACAAAACATTTTGTCTAAAACTACTCCACCTAATGCTCAACAAGCAGAAGTATGTACTGTAAAGCATGATATTTTTGTAGCATTAAAATTTTACATTTAGTAGGACCAATGTTTCTGCAACATGAAAATTAATTTATAAATTTCCTTAAACTTCAGATCTTTAGAACTAAGTATGCTAGACATTAGGCATTTTCAGTATATGATAGCCCGATGTTTGTATAAGGTAATAATATTTCAGTAACTCACTTTATGCCCCCCCCCCCCATGGAGCAGATCAAGTCACATATACTTTTATCCTCCCTTCATGTTCAATGTCACGTATCATTGTCTATGTAAAATTGCTTTTATATTTGCCATTTGTACAGTTTATCAGCTATTAATCTAAGCTTTAAATTCCAAAACTGATGAATGAATTACAGGGCATTACACAAATCACTGACTTTTACAATAAGCTAAACATGTTTCATTATATCACTATTCCATTTCTTATATTTGATAACATTCAGTTAAGTTTTGTAATATATTATATTGCAAATTGTAAAACTCAAATACATTTGTCCTGAAGAAATCAAGAGCTACTTGCATACAAGTTCAATGATGAACCTGTTAAAATCTCAATCTCTATCATGAATACCTGTTGTAAAGCCTATGATTATCCACAAAACATTTTTAGTAGCCTGATTGATTTTAGAAGTTTGTTCTTACCTCTGAAGCTGTTAACTTATTCCCCAAAGCAACATGAACCAATATAGTAATCACTGTGGCTATATTGGGTGTGATTGGTGATAGAGTAATACTCAAACTTGTTAGGTAACCTGACTCTTACCTCTGATGCTGTTAACTTATTCCCCAAAGCAACATGGACCAATATAGTAATCACTGTGGCTATATTTGTGATAGGTGATAGAGTAATACTCAAACTTGTTAGGTAACCTGACTCTTACCTCTGATGCTGTTAACTTATTCCCCAAAGCAACATGGACCAATATAGTAATCACTGTGGCTATATTTGGTGTGATAGGTGATAGAGTGATACTCAAACTTGTTAGGTAACCTGACTCTTACCTCTGAAGCTGTTAACTTATTCCCCAAAGCAACATGGACCAATATAGTAATCACTGTGGCTATATTTGGTGTGATAGGTGATAGAGTAATACTCAAACTTGTTAGGTAACCTGACTCTTACCTCTGATGCTGTTAACTTATTCCCCAAAGCAACATGGACCAATATAGTAATCACTGTGGCTATATTTGGTGTGATAGGTGATAGAGTAATACTCAAACTTGTTAGGTAACCTGACTCTTACCTCTGATGCTGTTAACTTATTCCCCAAAGCAACATGGACCAATATAGTAATCACTGTGGCTATATTTGGTGTGATAGGTGATAGAGTAATACTCAAACTTGTTAGGTAACCTGACTCTTACCTCTGATGCTGTTAACTTATTCCCCAAAGCAACATGGACCAATATAGTAATCACTGTGGCTATATTTGGTGTGATAGGTGATAGAGTAATACTCAAACTTGTTAGGTAACCTGACTCTTACCTCTGATGCTGTTAACTTATTCCCCAAAGCAACATGGACCAATATAGTAATCACTGTGGCTATATTTGGTGTGATAGGTGATAGAGTAATACTCAAACTTGTTAGGTAACCTGACTCTTACCTCTGAAGCTGTTAACTTATTCCCCAAAGCAACATGGACCAATATAGTAATCACTGTGGCTATATTTGGTGTGATAGGTGATAGAGTGATACTCAAACTTGTTAGGTAACCTGACTCTTACCTCTGAAGCTGTTAACTTATTCCCCAAAGCAACATGGACCAATATAGTAATCACTGTGGCTATATTTGGTGTGATAGGTGATAGAGTAATACTCAAACTTGTTAGGTAACCTGACTCTTACCTCTGATGCTGTTAACTTATTCCCCAAAGCAACATGGACCAATATAGTAATCACTGTGGCTATATTTGGTGTGATAGGTGATAGAGTAATACTCAAACTTGTTAGGTAACCTGACTCTTACCTCTGATGCTGTTAACTTATTCCCCAAAGCAACATGGACCAATATAGTAATCACTGTGGCTATATTTGGTGTGATAGGTGATAGAGTAATACTCAAACTTGTTAGGTAACCTGACTCTTACCTCTGATGCTGTTAACTTATTCCCCAAAGCAACATGGACCAATATAGTAATCACTGTGGCTATATTTGGTGTGATAGGTGATAGAGTAATACTCAAACTTGTTAGGTAACCTGACTCTTACCTCTGATGCTGTTAACTTATTCCCCAAAGCAACATGGACCAATATAGTAATCACTGTGGCTATATTTGGTGTGATAGGTGATAGAGTAATACTCAAACTTGTTAGGTAACCTGACTCTTACCTCTGAAGCTGTTAACTTATTCCCCAAAGCAACATGGACCAATATAGTAATCACTGTGGCTATATTTGGGGTGATAGGTGATAGAGTAATACTCAAACTTGTTAGGTAACCTGACTCTTACCTCTGATGCTGTTAACTTATTGCCCAAAGCAACATGGACCAATATAGTAATCACTGTGGCTATATTTGGTGTGATAGGTGATAGAGTAATACTCAAACTTGTTAGGTAACCTGACTCTTACCTCTGATGCTGTTAACTTATTCCCCAAAGCAACATGGACCAATATAGTAATCACTGTGGCTATATTTGGTGTGATAGGTGATAGAGTGATACTCAAACTTGTTAGGTAACCTGACTCTTACCTCTGAAGCTGTTAACTTATTGCCCAAAGCAACATGGACCAATATAGTAATCACTGTGGCTATATTTGGTGTGATAGGTGATAGAGTAATACTCAAACTTGTTAGGTAACCTGACTTGATGAGCATCCCCTCCTCACGAGATCGGATACCTGAAAATTAACGCAATATTATGTTATGAGATAATTAGGAATGACAGGTGAAGAAAATATGTATAGTGCATCAATTAACAATCATTGCTCTTTACAAATGGTCACTTTACAACATCACCATCACAAATGGCCACAGAGTTCTGTATACAAGTGCAGTACCTTGAAAATGCCTGCATCTAGGATATCATTACAATAGGATAAAATTGGAATCAAAATGCTTATGAAAATCCAACCATCTTTACTAATTAGACTCAAATAGCCTTGAAATGGCCTTCCAATTGTGTGATATATATTAAAGTTAAATTAAGTTTCATCTTTATAAGAAAAATGTGCGATAAAATATCCGGAAAACAGAAAAACCTAACCAAAATAGAATACACATGTGCACGCCCATACACCACTACACACAGAAGGAATACACCATCTCAATATCCCCCTTCATAGATAAGGCCAGGGGGAAAAAGGGTGTCACAAAAATAAAAAGGTTGGGTCTCCACATAGTGGGCTTACCTTGAATAGTTTTAGCAAATGGTATTTCCCAGGCATACGTTTTGATCAGTTTGATGTAAGTGAGTACTTCATTCATCTTTTTGACTCGTTCATCTGTTATAACGATAGACTTCTGACGTACAGAGGCAGTGAATTTCCCAATCATCATCTATTGAGCAAGTCAAACACATCATAAACATTGAACACTGAAGAACACTGGGCTGAGTAAAATTATGGCTGGCACCAGTTTCATACGGTCTACACAATATGGTGGGTGGATCGGTCAAAAAATGTTTTATTTTAGAAACAATATTTTCACTTCTGCCTTTGTGTTACAGAGTTTACCAAGTTGGCAAAACATGTTATAGTACCACTTATCAACAACAACAACATTTTGTTGATTTGTGTTCAAATTGTCAACTTATGCATTTAAATATGAAGATTGCTGCAATCTGACATGTAAACAGACAGGAAACTGTAGTTTTGTAATTCCTGGATGAGATCACTTTTTCTGTTTTATCCTATAACATTATGTAATGACAGCAAAACTATGAAAATCTAATAACATTTGTCATTCCCATTGTTAAAGACTCATTTTTTTTTCATGAATTATATATATACCACAATGCTAACAAAAAATACACACATTTGGATACATATCTACAACAGAAATAAACTACTAGAAACCTCGAGGTAGCATGGCTCAACATAGACAAGCTTACCTGAAATGGCCACAGAACCATGAAAGTTCCCAGTGTTCCAACGAGTCCAGCTATGCCTACCAGCATCACCACGGCAACAATGGATGCAACGATGAGAGCAAGTGAGGAGATAATGAAATTACCAAACATAACCACCTCAAATAGACGCTGACTGTCATTAGTGCACACATTGACGATCTGAAAATACAAAATAACACCAATCAGAACCTTCCACAATCAACCTTCCGCAGTCAAAAATCATCTGCAGTCATTTTCTGTCTTTTGAAATTGTGTTAAGAACTGTAGAATGCTCTTCTGGAATTCTCAGGTAGAGCTTTAGAAGAGCTGTTTGGACCAATGGCCATTAAAGTGTTAAGAGTTAGTGAGGCATCAAGAGGAGCTATAAATCACTCATGCAAATGCAAGTTAAGATGAGCTGTAGAGAGCATTCGTTCTTACTCTTCTCAAAAGACAGTGCCTGCCTAAGGTCAGCAACTAGCAGTTTGACAATGAATATTACTTCACAAACCCAGCGGTGTATCCATAAGGGTGAATGGAGCACACACAACCCAACGGTGTACATGTATGAACAAATCTAACACAAATCTACAAGAGATTTTATAACTTGTAATTTCAGTCTGAGGTGTACCAAACTGCAATGCATGAAAACTACATGTATGTCCAAGCTGTTTAAAACCCCTTTGCCCCTGGAGTGCTGACTGGCAACATCTCCTGCTCACCTCTCCAATACTGCGATCCTCCAAACTTCTCAGCTGACAAACTTTGTGAAAGATGGCAGTGAGAGCACCACATCTTAATCTAGTGGCTGTCCGTAGATTGAAAGTCCAGTAGAAGACATCACACAAAACACGCAGTACATTGCAAAGTAGTATATAGACCACAATGGACAAACCATACGCCAGGTTGGCTTCAGGTTGCTCAATGTATTGTAGGAGCTTCTGTACAAGTATCGCCTGACAAGAAACACATACACATGCAAAACACCATTACACACTTTTTTGTTTTTTTAACAATATTTATCATAACGTATATAAATCATCGGCAGTTTCACATAATGGCATGTGGACAAGTGTAACACATATATTTGTACATTGTTCCATTATATGTGAAATAGCTGATGATGTTTTCGGAGTAAAACAGACCTGCACATTACTGAACTGTTGCAGTAACAGCATAAGTACCACTCTTAATTAGATTTCCTTTCACATGGATTTAGAGAATACCTGTGCAGTAGTTTCAATATGGCATTAGTAATAATCAATAATTTGCTTGTTAATTTTGCTCCCTATTTTAGCAATAGTCGAGGTCCAATGCTCTTTTCCCAATACAAAAGACCTATTCTTTTAATGTCAAGCATATCAAGGCCAACCAAAAAATAAACTAAAATCAAGCATCTGGTAACTCACTGAGATGATAAACATTGCAAACATGTAGGTAAGCAGTAAGAATAATCCAATGATCCAACGTGTCTGTACAAATCTGAAGCAAACACGGACGATGGAGGCCTCCTCCTTGCCTTTCTTGTCCACCTCTTCTTTCCAAAGTCTTTGAAATCTGCACATATAAGTAGATAAACACACAAAATACATTCTTTGTTACATAATTTAAAACACCAATTACTATGCTAAGTTGTACCATCAGGTACACCACCCACAATCTTTTCTCTATCATGTCAACAAAATTAAAATAGGCCTAGTGTCAAACTGGAGAGTACCACTTCCACTGGTGAATTGATATTCACAACTTCAATTAACTAATTCCACCTCACTTAGGGGTGTCAGGTTATTGTATTTTAAAAGATCATCTAGGCTTTACCTGATCTCATATACATCCATAACAAATGATCAAAGCTTGAGACAGGTCGATGAACTTTTTCTTAAATCGATATCCATAAATTCCTCACACATCAACTCTCAGTCTGAATTTATTAACTATTCCAAAAGTTTCCATACAGGAGCTTCATACATGTTAGTCAAGTATATGGAACTTGGAAGAGAGAGGCATTTCTGACATATACATCCTCTAGCTAGTCTTACCTTTGTCCATTGGCAGCCCCACCATCCAGATCAGACAGTTTCCACAGATCACCAATTTCTAAGGTCTTCTTAGCTGCTTTTTTAAACAGAGGGGTCATCCATGAAACAGTCAGGAAGGAAAGCAGACCAACTTCATCTAACGGACAAGTGCTGCTTTTACTGAAAAATAAAAAGTATGCAAATTTGATTACAATCTTGATACATGATAAAAATACCGATACATGGTTTTGGTATCACATTCACAGTGGCTTTTGCTGATTTATTGAAGCATATGTGTACATGTGGTGTAGCAACAAATGTACAAAGATTTGAATTGCATCAAGGTTCAGCAATAAGCATTTGTTGGTCATATTTTCAAATAGTGAATGAAATTTTCAGACTACAGATATGCATGAATCATTTCTCAGATGTCCAATCACATTTTCAATAACAACAGTGGGGTCAGTAATGTATGATTACTTCAGAAATGCCATAGCCATTATTTTGCAAGTGTTTCAAGTTCAACTGATATTGTGGTTCTAATCCCACCTCAAATTGGGCAAAATCTTTATAAATCATGGTTTACATATACCAAAATGATATATATTTAATATTTATTGCAAACCAAGTTTAGTAGCTTACAGTGGTTTCTTGCGGACAGGTTTCAAAACCTGTAAACTTGGGCTATATTTCCATTTCTTCTTGGCCTGCTTCTGTTCATCAGTCCCTGGTTTCAGTTCTACATCCTCATCAGTTTGAACCTCCCCAAGTGCTACATTATCCATGGTAACATCGGTACACAACACTGGATTGGAATGATGATTACTTATAGTTGGGGAAGCAGGTTGGTTATCTGATGCAGCTTTATCACTTGTATCGGATGATGGTTTGGTTTGGGGTGAATTTCCATTTCCTGCTGGCTGGAAATCAACATCGGGTATGCTTTGGACCTCTGGTGTGGTGAGGTTGTCTGCTGAAGTTTGGAGGACATCATTGCTAATGGTTTGTAAAGGACTGGATGAAGCTGTATCAGTGTCTGGGTTAACCATTATGTCGTCTGGAAAAAATTAGAAATATTACAAACTGAGCTAGGTGACTTCTTTTCCTTATGCAGGCCTCATATGAGTATTATCACTGATTATCGCACTTCGCAGGCCTCCAAAAACCGCGGGAAGTACTCGAGGTCGCAAAAAAAAAAAAAAAAAATTTTCAAAGTTTTCGCGACTTTGGAGAACCACCGTACTGGACCTATTGTGAAATTTCAGGATCATTCACAATTAATTTGTAAAAAAGAAAAAAAAATCAGAAAAAAATTACGAAAAAATTACAGTTTGTTATCCTGTATGTGCAAACCATTAATGTTTACCTCTTCATCTATCACATATTATATAGACTTCGCGCTTGTGATGTCCGTTGCGCGCACACAGGCCTATTTCAGTTATTTCACAGAAAATTTCCAGCACTTGTCATCAAGTTCCCAGACAGCAGAAAATTTTCTGGAGGCCTGGCACTGTACTTATTGTTGACTGCTGTGTTTATTTATTTGACATTTCACATTTGAAGAATTTTTGTTTGAACCACGACCACAAGCTTTTTTTCTGATATGTTGAATTTTTTTTCTTTATTGCAATGAGCTGTTTTCCTGTAGGCTACGCTTTGCTTAATATGTGTGACTGGTGTGCATTTAGTCTACACTAACATAAGTTAGGACTTTTGATCATGACTGATGCGCACTTTACAAAAAACATCATTTTCAGTATCGACACAAAATTGGCCGATTTAGTCATTTACCATCAAGCTATTTCAAATCCGGGCCGGATTTACCATTAGACCAGATGGGTACGGGTCCAGACCCCTAACATAGCCTAAGGTATGTTCCTAAAACACCAAGTTTTTGACCGAAACATGGTAACATTGCAAAATTTTAAGCGCTTCGCACGCACTGGCCTTTACGTAAAATTTACCTTCATTTTGGGCTAAAATTGGACATTTTTAGCATGTTTCACGCACACTTTAACCAAGAAATTATTCCCTTTTTTCCTTTGTTTTTTTATTTTTCTTTGATATATTTGAAAGTGTACTTTTCTTTGAAAGTACACTTTCTTTTTGATGGGGGTCCGTCACACCACCCGCCCCTACCTCGCACCATGTATCTAGAGCATTAATAAGGTTTGTAAATTGGGATCCCAAAAATTTGGCATGCACAAGGGGGGGGGGCAAAGAATTTTTGGCAAGCTGAGGGGGGGGGTGAGCAATTTTGGCGGGCTGAGGGGGGGTAAGCTTTTAAACTCTAACCCTAAAATACGCTAAATAATTTAACAAGCAGCTACGTAACCCTAGAACTCTGGCGATAGTATCTGTTGTTACTTGTACTAGTGCCAGAGGCACTTACATGTACATTGAAAAATTTGTTGAGCATGCTTGAACGATCCAGTACAAAAGTTGAAGGCATTTCAATGCTTGATCGAACCAATACAAAATGTGTATCAGGTTGCTAATAAACATGATTAGCGGTCAACGTTCACTAAAATAAAATTACACACATATAACTAGTGCAGCTGTAAACGACACTGATTCAGTCTGACGATGTGTAACCCATGAGTATAAACACAGCTTTACACAATGACTAATTTACATAGGCACAAAGGCTGTGTTCATGTACCGTTACTCAGCCAAACACGGTAGAGTACTGTAGGACCCGGATGTCCAATGGTCATGTTTTTTTGAGGTGGGCACCCAAAAACGGTGGAGTTGTCACATTTTCTAAATATTTTTCTCTTCTTATTCCTATATTTTTGCTTAGTAAAATCCATCATGAACAAATGGTTTTGGTCTTATTTTGAAGATAAAATATTAATTTAATGAAATAATCACAATTTATACAGTTGAACAAATGTATTAATTAATTACAACAGCTTAATTAAGTTAATTAGTCAGGGGTGGAGGCGGAGCAGGAAGCGGAGGAGCTCTGTTTAATTCCAATGGGAAGTTGGTGTTCATTAATAAAATTTATGCACTTTGGTGCCTAGAAGAAGTAAAAATATAGATCTTCACAATGTTATACCTTTTCAACAAATCTATACGAAAAGCGAACGTCTGTAACGGCTACGGGACACCAGGTAACCTCGGTATTTTCTTGTCAACCTAACCCTAACCCCCCAATTAGATGTCGATTGACAGGATAGCGGTCAACAGATTTCTGCTTACTGTGTGTAACAAGAACGTCCCGTAGCCGCTTCTATAATTTAGACCTCCTAAACATTTTGACAAATGTTCTATTCTATATTGTTTGGCAATAACGTCTTTTGCCAATAGTACGTCCAAAGTTGTAATTTTGTGTTTTTGATCGCAAAGATCAAATATTTTTATTCCCGATTCCAATTCTGCACTCTTCGCAAGGGTGGTGAATTCGGCAGAACTTTGACGATAATTTTGCCTTTTTGGACACTAAAATGCATTCGATCCTTAATTTTGTTTCAACCGAGTCTTGATTTAGCAAGCACAATAAGGTGGGTACCAATTTTATATACCTTTGATGTTTTTCGAATATCTGACCTGTGCAAACCGTTAAGTGTGTATTTTCCGGCATAGACAGACAAAATGGCGTGAGCCAGTCCTTAGGTACAGTATGTATCGTAGGACTGGCGAGCGAGTCTAGTACCCCCGGGAGAGTACCATACAGCCTCAGTGTAGGTATGCCAGGCAAACCTTAGTTAACACATTTGCTAGTCAACCAAATTCGCCTAGAACTCAATACATATTTTACATAGAAATTTAAAAGAACAGGCTGGTCAAGGAAACCTACATATATGCTTTCTATACTTCACTTGACCCAAATATATGATTTTTTATGGTGATAAGACAATCGCACATGGAATTTTAGAGGATTTTGATAGCAGTTAAAAAAAGCTGCTATCATAATGAGACTAAGATCTAGAAACACCCCTGAAATGCCGTTTTGGGGAATTTTGCTAGCTGAATCTTTTTGATGAAAGTCAATCTTTGTAGACTTTGACAAGATGTAACTTTGCTACGGAAAGTGCTATGAAAAAAAGGTTTTCAGTTTTGGCTTTGTTTACTCAAGGGCTTTAATTTGATAATATATAAAATGATGCAGTTTGATGGCAAATTTGAATTCACCTAGCATACCTACTCAGTGGCAGTTGAGATTGAATTAAGCACTACCTTTCTCTTGACCCAAAGGCTGACATTAAAATTGTTAACTTGATTGTCAAGTTATCACTGGGCGTGATACCTGAAATGGTCTGCCCAAAAATGCATTAGAAGTAGAAGTTGGGAGTGGCCTTCTTTTCCTTGCCTTGCCCTGGCCTTGTATTCTTTGTCATGCATGTTTGTCTTCATTCAAATCTGTTTCTCACTTCTCTTTCCATACAGGCCAGCATGCTTAAAATAAATATAGGCTTTTTAGCCTGGCTTGAGCATTTTGTTTGAGCCTGGTCCCATCAGGACCCAAGCGTGTCTCCACACGGAGCGACCATAAAAACAAACAAACAAACCTATCAGATTCAGACAATGGTCACAATCACCTTCATGACGACTATGTCGAATTCGACAGGCACGTTATATCAATGCATACAAAAAAGACTTGCGTAAAGAGTGCAAATGGGGAAAATACAAAATACTACCTTGATCGTAATTGGACTACGAGTTAGAACAATCGAGAATACTCTCTTTTGTTTCACTGGATATGGTTATTGTGGTAACATAATGATCATGATCGCAGAGCCTGCGCCTGATCACATTCATCCGTTCGTTTCGCTGGTGAACGTCAACTCATGATCAGGGTTGCCAATATATTTTAGCCTGAATCGCGCGTCAAACCACCAAAAAAATGTCCTAAGTCTCCTTTAACCATTTATTTCTGCAAAAGTAGATTGTCCAAAATTTCGGAGATTAATATCAAAATTCTTTTATTTCACTTTTAGTTTAGATGGGACAGAAATTGGCTTTAAAGTTAACGTTAAAATCTCCCTAAAATCTTCAAAAATCGCCCAATTGGGCTATCAAATTGCGGATCTGCATCTGGCAACTCCTAATTGTGGTCGCACCCCCATATCAACAGTCCGTTCCTTTAAAATAGGCAAACTGTGTAGCGAATACTGTGTCCGTCTGATAACGTGCAATTGTATGAACGAGATTACTGATTCCAACAAAGACAAAAGGCGTTTCCACAGACGGAACAGATGTTTTTTAACCGAGACAAAAAAACAGAAAAAACAAAACATTGACAAGCAAACAAAAAACAAACACACACAAAACACTCAAATATATCCCATCTGACACTTCAATCTCCAATAGTTTACAATCTGAATTTGGTAGTCCGGCCGAATCTGTCGGAATGAACTACAATAAATCATGACGCCAACGTAAACTTACCGCTTCTTGGATATGGATGCTCTCGAACAAATTTGTATCCCGCAAATTTTAAGTAGGCCCCCGGAGTAGGCCCATGGGGGACTATGGCCTACCGTCATACCGTAAGTCATATTTTTGGCCTAACTTTGAGAACAAAGAACAAAATATGGTTCTTCAGTTCAAGCATGCATTAGTTACGTAATCAGTATCACCCTAATTATTTCTGATTATTCCCTTGTGATTTGTTCTTGCTTCTTTGTGCCAAGTTGGTGAATAAATATGTTTAATTAAATGCATTACCATGGAGGTATATAAATAAATTATTTTTAAATATTTTTAAAATAATTTATATACCTCCATGGTTTTACGGTACTCTGTTCTCAAAATTACAAAAGGCAATTACTGTAGAAGGCTGACGATATATCATTTTTCCATTCAATTCAAGGCAAAAACATCATTAGCAACATTTAGTGAGGGGCTGAAGCGAGAATCCCATTAAAATAGGCCTAAATAGGATATCCTATAACAAACTAGAGCGGTTACCGCACCATAGCTGAACCATGGAGCTTCCAAGTTGGCAGTAGGCCTATTGTGTAGTATTCCACTGTGACATGTTTCGGACATGAGGGGTGTCACCCCCGGCGGGGAATATATTTTCATTATTCTTTACTTTTTCCTCTTTCACTTGACACCACCGGGGGTCATACGGTACCTTCTTAGTATTTCGATATATGAAATGGACCCAACATAGGTTTATTGATCCGGGTCTTATGAGAAGTGTCACCCCCGGTGGGGAAAACATTTTCATTATATTCTTTACTTTTATCTCTTTCTTTTGACACTTGGATTGTCATATGGCTTGGCATTTCGAGATATGAAAGGGACCCCAAATATGAATATTGAACCGGGTCTTATGAGGAGTGTCACCCCCGTTTGAGAATTTTTTTTTTCCTATTTTTGACTTTTTTCTCTTTCATTTGACACCACTCAGGGAGTCACACCTTCTTGGCATTTTGATTATGAGAAGGATCCATATGAATATTGACTCGAGTCTTATGATGAGTGTCAACCCCGGGTGTGAAAATATTCTTATTATTTTTATTATAGGCCTATTCTTTACTTTTTTCTCTTTCATTTGACACCACCTGTGTGGTCATACCTTCTTGGCATTTGGAAATATGCCCATTTCAGACCAAAAAGCGAGTGAGTAAGTAAGTAAATAAGGAACGCAGACAGGGGCGTAGCCAGCTTTCTTGGTCGGGGGGGGAAAAAAAAATTTTGGGGGCACAGACGATAAAAATTGCAGTTGCATCATACATTAAACAGAGACTGTAGGGGGCCTACCGGGTATGTCTTCGAGCTTCCCGAAAAGGGCCTTTTTGGGATGATGTGCGCGCGTAGCGCGAAAAAAATGGTATTTTACACTATTTTCGCCCATTATCCGGCTAAAAAAGGGCTTTATTGTTACAATGTGCGCGCGTAGCGGAAAAATTTTGTATTTTACACTATTTTGGCCCTGAATTTTGCTAGAAAAGGGCTCCTTGCCCTTTTCTTTTCCTTTGCCCTCCTGATTTTCTCTTTCATTTTTTGTCAGATGGGCACCTTTTCTTTCATTTTTTTTTCATGGGGGGGGCACTCTTCCCCCCTGCCCCCTGCCCCCCTGGCTACGCTACTCCCCCCTGCCCCCCCTGGCTACGCTACTGAACACAGACTAATAGACCGATACCATTTCATGGTTCAGCAAAAATTATAACCCTAAGCTAAGCTGAAAGGAAAAAAAAATTCAATAGAAGGAACATAAAAAAACTATTTTGATAGGGGGGGGGCCTATACTTCTGCTGTTTTTGGATATCTAAAACTATCATACTGAATTTTAGCGACATCACAGAAGACTTTCTAGTCACAGTCTTGAAATTACAAGAGAATATCTTACAAGAAAACAAGTTTGCTTGCACAGTTTTGTGCATCATTTTGTGGTTTTCATTGTAAAAGCCGGCATGCACTAAGGTGAAATTTATGCGACTTCTGTGGCCGGACCGAATAGAGGGTCTGGCATTATGCAGGGGAGCTACATCTTGAGCATTCTATTACCTCCACGACCCATTATTCAAAGTCGCGCACTGTGATTTGTTGAAACGCGTCACGTGAGAGCCCATTATTCTGCAATAATGGGTCGAGCGCCGTAACACATTCTACGCACAGCATTACGCTTGGTTACGCGTGCAATATTTCCGCGATACGCGTTGTCACTTACGCGTACGCGCTCCACCTTGAAGTAAACAACTTAAAATATTTGTGCCAAAAATTGACATTTTCTCTTTAAATCGCACTATTTTCTGGTAATAGAATAGAAATAAAGGGTGCAGCATTATCTCTTTACACGCAAATAATGTGTCCTCGGCAGTAAAACGTTTAAATAATGGGTTCGGCTGCGCCTCACCCATTATTTACGTTTTTACTGCCTCGGACACATTATTTGGGTGTAAAGGATAAAGCATTGCCCTTTATTTCTTGATTAAAAGACCCTCAAATAGCATGAAGATATTATCAATGGTCCGTGAAAAAGGGAAAATATTTTGTTCAACAGGGCTAACATAACATTAGGCCTAAACATGTTAGGGATTTTAGTGGATCATTTTTTTGGATTTTGGCCGCCATCTTGGATTTAACGAAAAAATTGAGGTGGCCGCTTGGCTTATTTTACTTCTTTCATCCAAGTAACAAAGATGCCAAGTATGGTTTTGGAGGGAAGCAGTGTTATTTTCTTGGGATGGACCTGCTAACCAGTGGCGTATTTCTTTTTGAGCCTTTTTTTTTTTTTACATGGGGGGGCTGGTATTGGAAAAAAAATCTTGAAGTAATGTGAATCCCGCACCTTTTGGCGACAAAATAAGTTTATGGTAATAATGCGCGCAAAGCGCGCGAATAATTTTGCCATATTTTAAGCAAACTTGGTAAAATACGGTTCAAAGGTGGAAAAAATGTGGCATTTTGGGGGCTAAAATGGCCAAATATGAGGTAAATTTGGTCAGAATCCCGCATACAGGCATCAACATTGGGGATGATTGTACGGCATTCCTCCTGGCAAAATATTGAGGCATTTATCACCCCCCCCGATCTACGCATAATGCCGCTAACCTGGGGAGCTTCAGCAGTCTTTTCTGCCAGGCACGGATTGGGTGGGGGCGGTCCTTCGACGTATCAAATAATTTTGATATTTTGACATTCGTGATATAATACAAATTTTATGACAAATTATTACTTAGAAAAAATTATAGAGTAAAATTTAGTAGGCTTATAGAGGGTATGCAATAAACCAACCGGAACCGTATAACAATTGAAATGGCAGCCATGCTGGAGGACAGTGCTAAGATGGGTTAAGATGACAGAGGGACAGGTCTCTAGATCGAATCCATAACCATTCATAGCTATCACCTGTTTTATTGCATTATCATGCGAATTCCCCCGTGTTACCTTATGGAGGACAGAATTTTATTTAAATGAGATGACTCTGTCATAAGTGACGTAGTATTGAATACCCTCTATATTAGATTTATGTGGCTTATACCTATTTGTCCACGCGTCATCCGTTATCAGCACCGGTCAAAGTTCATGTACTGATCTTTAGCTTCGGACAATATTTAAAATAGC
Source organism: Amphiura filiformis (assembly GCF_039555335.1). NCBI lineage: Eukaryota > Metazoa > Echinodermata > Ophiuroidea > Amphilepidida > Amphiuridae > Amphiura > Amphiura filiformis. The sequence continues at coordinate 72,032,354 of NC_092633.1, forward strand.
CGCTATCAAAATTTTACGTGCGCTATATATCAGATTGCATTTGTTTGAAAACTAAACAGACCCATACTGATGTAAGTTTTAGGCAATACTAAATAGGCCTAGAGATAACACTAGGCTAATCAATTTTTAAAACAAACTGAACCTTAGTTCAGAAGTTCATGAAATACAACAGATACCTGTTGTACACAGGAAGAAATAATATCAGGGTTGAGCTGCATTTTAAAGTACTGCATGCTCAGTGCTCACAATCTATAGAGCTTATGAACTCCATTTTTTCGACTCTACCATAATCTGGTTTCTGCATGACTTTAAAGTAACACATAACACACTTTACTCTGTGTTACAATGAAGAATTCAGGAGAAGGCAGGTAAGATTTATAACATCTCTAAAAATGTCTTTGAAAACTACCGTAGGCCTACTATAGTAAATCATGATATATTGTGCATACTCTGGTTATTACATTTACACACAAGGCTCCGATCCGATTTGTATTAATTTGTGCACAATTGGTAGAGTTTCCTGATCTTTTCCGTCATCGTACTCTCAGCCGTACTCCCTCTGTTTGACTTTTCTCGGGGACATACGGTCACTAACGAGAGCACCCCCCCCAAATAAACATAATTATGCTGTGCTGAAGGAAGCCCTCTTCTAGCATAATTAATAAAAGACAAATTGATTGTTTAGCAAGGCAGGACACGAATCACTTGTTACCTGGGTAACATCACAAAAAATGCAAAGGTGAGCATGATTCAATGGGTTTTGACTTTATTGTCCTACCCAGGTATACGCGATACATCTGAGATATGGCAAACTGTTCATTGGTTTAAATGTTTTTCCAAGCGGAACAATTTGAGACCACTTTGATCAAAATCGGAGCATTTTGATTTTTTTACCCTGTGGACAATTATCAGTTATAAATAAACACCTTTTACCCAGAAACACACTGTTTGCATAAGTTAACAAAATTAAAATATTTAAATGAAAAGTATAGTTGGACAATGTTCTTGTATGTAAACATGAAAACATACAATCAATGAATTATAATTTACAATGTTTACTTATCCGTAAGTTTTCTTCATGCTGTTGATTAAAACTGTTGCACTCAATGTTCAGAACGACTGATATATATCCTGATTCAAGCTTATCTAGCGAAGTCTACCGTTGACTTGCGTAAGATAAATCATTGCGTACAAATTCCTTACGCAGATAACAATTTTCAAAAACGGTGCTGCTTTCACCGTTTCCTCACTTTCTTCAGGATCAGGCATTGTATTGACACACACAGTTTCACCTACATTGACAGCTGTGATGTTTCATAAACCAGACTTCAGTAAGTCGACAGAAGAATATAGTCCTTTATTGGGGAAAGATGCGCACTTTGGCGTACTCTGAATTTCCTTCTTGCTGGCTGGTTTGGATAGTTGCACATTGACTATATAAAATTATGTCTGGCTTGCAAGTATACCTTTCCTTGAAGACAATATATACGTACATTATATTACCAATTGGTGGTTTGGACCCCCACTGACTTTGTTGCATTATTCCAGTCTTAAAGGATTATAATCAATCTTGGTTTTAAGAATAAAGAATGTGTAAACTACTTTCATGTCGTTCGGACATGCGATTGAAAAACAATTTTGATTAAATTACTTTTTCTTAAGAGGTGTCTTCTTTAATAATATGAGAGTGCGACATTATTATTGTTCATTGTAATGCTGACTTCTGTTTCTTCCCGTAGCGGATACAAACTCCCCATCTTGGACATTGAGGTGGCACCATTTGACATTCCTTTTAATCGTCGAGTCCAAACGTTTGCAGTGTTTCAATGGGTATTTGTATTTCTTGGTATTGGACTAGGATCCCTTGTCGTTAGTGTATATCTTCTTTTTACGGACTATTATTGGGTGTCGCTTTTACTCTATGCAATGATGATATCCGATAGACACACACCTCATATGGGTGGACGATCTTCGAATTGGTTCAGGAGATTGCAGCTGTGGACATATATGGCAAAGTGAGTATAGAAGTTGTGTATAAAACTAGATTTGTATAAAATGTTCTCCTAATATAATTAATAATAAGACCGATTAACTCACAGTGCAGTCAATCATAAATATTCTACTATCTATATGAACCAATCTAGTAATAGCATATGTAAGCAATGTGTTTTTACAGAAGAATATATAACAATAATTATTATGATCGTCCCTATACCGCTTCTTTATCACTGGTCATTTGCGTCCCTTTACACATGTCGATATTTCATTTTTATTTATCATGCAGCTATTTTCCTGTACATCTATATAAAACTGTAGACTTGGACCCATGTTATAACTACATTTTCGGGCTTCATCCTCACGGTGTTGTGCCGTGTGGAGGGTTTGTCAACTTCTGTACCGAAGCCACAGGGTTCAGTCAATTATTTCCTGGAATTACCCCACACTTAACTACTCTGAGCGGAATGTTTCGCTTTCCATTTGCTCGGGATTATCTACTTGCGACTGGTAAGTGTCTGCTCCTGTTTGTACTTTTTTCAAAGTACACACAAGATTTGCACAAAGGTTGCAATCGTTGTATTCATAGAAGTGTTTCTTATATATAGTCAATGTAAAGAACATCTATTTGAAGGCGTTATGCACACCCTCTTTAAATTTTAAATAATAGAATGAGATAAAAACAGCGCATAGCGACGGTCCATTAGTACTTTTCCCTTTCTTTCCTTTTCCTTATCTTTCTTTCTCTTTCTTTCTATATGAAAATTGTTCAGAAATTTCCATCCGTATGTCAGTACCTATATGCTACATGAACTTCATCAGTACTGATGAAGTACATGTAGATATACAATATGCATCAATAATGTAATATTTTACAACCGGCATAATTCGGAATGAGTTATATACCGACATTGACACCAAAATAATGTAAACTTATCACATTTTATTCTAAGCGTTTATACCAACATGGACCAATGTAAATTACCACTTACTTGACGGGTGCTCTCGAACAAATCACATTAAACGTCGACGCCAATCTAACCACAAAAAATATTCCAAATGCTAATGTTAAAACACTTCCAACAAATGATTATAAAAGTTAACAACAATGTGAACGTATCAAGTCGTGGGTGTCAAACAAACTATTCTAAACGTTGTCGGCAATGTAAACTTACCACTTCTTGGGTGTTCTCGAACAAATTACTCTTGACGTTGACGCCAATGTAAACTTACTAGTTCTTGGATGCTCTCTGACAAATTCGTCTAAACGTTGGCACTAATGTAAACTTGCCATTTCTTGGGTGTTCTCAGACAAAATATTCTAAACGTTGACGCCAATGTAAACTTACTACTTCTTGGGTGCTTTCAAATAAATAATTCTAAACATTGACGCCAATGTAAACCTACCACTTCTTGGGTGCTCTCAAATAAATTATTCTAAACGTTGACACCAATGTACACTTACCACTTCTTGGGTGCTCTCAAACAAATTAATCTAAACGTTGACACCAATGTAAACTTACCACTTCTTGGGTGCTCTCAAATAAATTATTCTAAACGTTGACACCAATGTAAACTTCCCACTTGTTGGGTGCTCTCAAACAAATCATTCTAAACGTTGACACCAATGTACATAACTTACCAATATTTTTGGGGGCTCTCAAACAAATTATTCTAAACGTTGACACCAATGTAAACTTCCCACTTCTTGGATATTCTAAAACAAATTATTCTAAACGTTGTCGGCAATGTAAACTTACCACTTCTTGGGTATTCTCGAACAAATTAATCTAAATGTTGAAACCAATGTAAACTTACCATTTATTGTGTGTTCTCGAACAAATTACTCTTGACGTTGAAGCTAATCTAAATAATCACTTCTTGGGTGCTCTCAAAAAATTATTCCAAATATTCCAGATGCCAATGGCAATGTAAACCTACCACTTCTTGGGTGCTGTCGAACAAATTATTCTAAACGTTGACAACAATGTAAACTTACCACTTCTTGGGTGCTGTCGAACCGATTATTCTTAACGTTGACGCCAATGTAAACCTACCACTTCTTGGGTGCTGTCGAACAAATTATTCTAAACGTTGACACCAATGTAAACTTACCACTTCTTGGGTGCTGTCGAACCGATTATTCTTAACGTTGACGCCAATGTAACTTACAGCTTAATGGATGCTCTCCCAAAACAATTCTAAACGTTGACGCCAATGTAAACTTAACACTTCTTGGGTGCTCTCGAACAAATTACTCTTGACGTTGACGCCAATCTAAACAAACCACTTCTTGGTCCTCTCAAAAACACATTCCAAATGTTGATACGAATGTAAAACTTAACCACTTCTTGGTTGCTCTCGAACATATTATTCTAAACGTTGACGCCACATGATGACGATGATGATGATTATGATGATTTCTCTCTTGCTTGCTTCCTTATTCTCTCTCTTCTAGGATTATGTGCAGTTGGAAAGGAAAGTTGTGATTGGTTGCTGAGCAAGAGTTCTACCGGAACTGCTGTTGTTATAGCAGTGGGTGGGACTAGCGAAGTTCTGGAGGCATTTCCAAATAATTATAAAATCCATTTGAGCCAAAGGAGAGGGTTTATTCGTATGGCAATTCATCATGGGTACGTGATATCATTCATGTTTTAAAACAAATCAGATGGTGAGATAATAGTGAGACACCTACATTACAATCACAAGAATCGATTCGGGTCTGATTTTACGACGCGATTTCAGAGATATTTCAATTCTAAGCAAAAAACAAAATTGACATAATACCATACCTACACGTTGTGTTACATCATAACTTATACAATGACCAATACTGTTATTCTTTTGTCACTGTATAGTGCACATTTAGTTCCCGTGGTTGCTTTTGGTGAGCCTGATTTGTACAACCAACATATTTCACCGAGGCTAAGACAGTTTCATATGCAAACTCGTAAACTACTTGGTACCCCTATCGCATTAATCAATGGTAGGGGTGTGTTTAACTATTCTATTGGTTTATTGCCACGTAGACGACCTCTAAATACTGTAGGTAAGTAAGCAATACTTGCTCTTTCTCCCTTTGTCCAAAGTTGTGTTATCTTATAACGGCTGTAAGGCTGTCAAAATGTCTTGTGTTTCATGTGATATTCAAGTTCATGTATCCTTGTAAGTTGTAGTTAAAGCCATATTATAAAATTTGCTGAGGAGGACGCTCTCAATATTTTTTTTAATTTTGGTTTTTACACGATTGTAATGTACTTTAGTAAACAAAGATACCCTGAAAAAACAAGACTTAAACTGCCGTAGTTTTGTCAAAATCCGAGATATTGAGTATAAGACTTAAGGTTTATTATTACGATGGAAATATTAGTCGAACACGTATGCGATGTTCATAACCACACCACTCTTCGCCATACATACATTCTCCCAGCCACATTTCCCTAACATAATATGAAATTTAAAAAAGAAGGAAATTTAATTAGGCAGAGGCGGGGCTCGAACCCACGCTGCACTGCGCCGCTATCACGTATACCATATGACCAGCGCCTTAGACCGCTCGACCACGAAGGACTTGATAGTGTCATCGTGAAAATTTAAACATGTAATAGGCCTATTAATAAATCGCAACTTCATTACTACATCATATTTTGGAATTTTATCTGCTTAAAACATTAATGTGTATTATAATAAAGCTACCATTATTTATATTGTTGAATTCTCAAGCGCATAGAGACAATTAATACGAGGGTCCTATGAATAGGCCTACATACACAATACATAAAATCGATTTTGATATCGGCCACGTGCTCTGCTGTGGCGGAAGTTGTATTACGAAGTGCATCCGAACTACATTTTGAAGCAAATGCTTTTAACAAGGCATTGGATTGTTCCAGTTTGCATCCTAAATCCACATTAGACCCCTAATTTTACTTACGAAATCAAAAGATTAGATTATCATAACAACAAAACGGTAATCTTTTGTCGGGTCTAATGTGAAAATTACATAAAAAAATTACAGTTTTTACAGAATTAATTTTCACTTAATTCCACAAAAAAATGGCGTATATTAGATTAAAATAAATTCTCTACCTTCTATACTAGATCAATTGTGACACAAGTTGTTATCAAAAATTGTTGTGATAGATGTACAGTTAATATTCATATATTCCATTACCTATCTGATGGTACAGTTTTTACACAGAAAATATTTATTTGAAAAACCTGCCACTCGGCTTTTTCCGGAAAGGTCACAGGGTCGCCGTGACCTGTGCAATAATTACAATTAAAATTTTTCTTATTCTAACAGCAAGCGTTTCTAAAATGCAGTATGGCGCACAGTGTCATCGGCCCGATATCTTCATGGCAGAAAATGCCATGGTAGGTTGAATCCACAGCCACGGATGGCCATTGTATTCCCACCTGTTTAATAGGTTTTTAAATGCATAGTAGGCTGAAGGATATCCGACTAAGGCTAGTGACATTAGCCTGTGACTGACCTCTGTACGGCCAGCGAGCATACATTCGCCATTGTCATATGCTTATAGACTGTCTCTACGATAGTCTCCTACACAGCCAGTTTGTGTCAGTCGGTCTGACACTCGTCGATCCTGTATGTTCGTGATAGCCACATATAGTCTGGCCTGAGACTACCTCCACGAGGTTCTACGCTGCGCTATTTAAAATCTTGAATTTTGGTCACTTTTTCAGCTCAAGACGCAAGCTGCTCTCTCAAAGCGCAAACTAACGACTATCATATCTGTTCAACACGTATTTTCAAGTGTATGAGACCACATCTGGTTTCTTGAGAAAAAATCATTTACGGGAGATATTCATCATTTTCCAACCCGGTATCCAAAGATTTTCGTCTGATATCAAAATCGTGCATAGCAATCCACGTGTATCGATCCCGTGTATTTATTTGAATATCTCTGCTGCATCAAATAATTATTAGCCAGGCGATGTCGGTGTGTGGCGAAATGTGGTGTAGTTCATAACACAGTACGTACACGGCGTGCGGGACGGTGATTTACTATCAAAGGATCGTACCGTATTACAACTGCTGGAGAAACACGCATTGGCGCTGGTAGTAAATTCCACTTTTCTTTCCTTTATACCTCACTTGTTCGGGTCAAAATTAAAAGGGGGACATATCTGACAGTAAGAGCTAACATATTATGGAAAAGAAATACTAATCCATTTTTATAGAAATGTTACAATATGGCTTTAAGGGCTCGGATAGCGACGTTTGAACAGTATTTTTTGTGGGACCTGAGAGCACAGCAGACACACAAATTGCATTATGAATACGAGGAATATCCGGATGACCTTTTGTATTGAAGATATACATAAAGTTTTTAGGGAAACTTTGTGTATATCTTCAATACGAAAAGTCAAACTTTTCAATTGATCGTAGGTTTTTCATTCCAGCTACATACACTTGAAGTACCTATCATTTGATTAATAAAGTTTACTTCGAAGACCGTTAAATGTCAAAAATTTAAATTTTTAATAATTTGCCATGAAATTTGTATTATATCGCGAATTTAAAAAAAAAAATCAAAATTATTTGATATCAGAAGGGCATTCCTCGTATCCTCGTATTCAGAGTGCAATTTGGCGTGTCAGGTCCCACAAAAAGTACTGTGCAGTGTGTGACCGACCCCTTAATAACTTGATTTAATTTTTTTTTCTCACTTTCTTTTTATCTTTTACATACAGTTGGCAAACCAATTAATGTTACGAAGAACGTCGATCCTACAGAAGAGGAAGTAAATCAATTGCACGAAATATATACCAACTCATTATTGGAATTATTTAATGAAAATAAAGAACGATTTGGACTTGGAAAGGAAACAAAACTAGAAATAATTTGATAGATTTCCATAAGAAACAAAGTAATCATATTATATAATAACCTATCACTGCAATAAGGTTGGACGAAATTTTACCCAACAGTTTGCCCAGCGTTGTGGAACTATGCATACACTCAGAGAAATATTTACAAAACATTATGTAAGTATAGAACCTCATAATAATTAAGTAAAATTTACCTCAGAACTATGTAATAATTACCAAAATTATGTAAAATTTTAATTAATTTTACCCAAATTAATTAAAATTTTACATAATTCGGTAAATATTACATAGTTCTGAGGTAAATTTTACTTAATTATTATGAGGTTCTATACTTACATAATGTTTTGTAAATATTTCTCTGTGTGTACTACAGGGAACATTTTAACCAATACCGTTGGACACATGTTTCTACTAAATGTTGGGCAAAACTATTTAATAAACAAAGGGGACAGTTTCGTTATCCAACACATTGACATTATTACCATATGTTGGACATTTTATGAACTAACTGTGTGGTCCATTTACTCAGTTGTTGGGTACGTTTATTCATTTGTTGGGGTTGCCAGGGTCATTTATTCAGTTGTTGGGGTACGTTTATCATTTGTTGGGCTATAGCATGCCACCATCTTTAATTGAATCAATCGTTTTCCGCTGCACGTTGTTTATAGGTCAGTATAGGGAGCCTAACATTTTTCTGGTATATACGTTCTGGGTTTTTAGCATTTATATAAAAAGTCCAAATGCATTTTCATAACTAGTTTAATATCTTGATGTTTGGTTACACATTTGATGTTGTGTCAGTTATAATCTGCTAGCATACTCATAACACTTACATATTTCGTAAGCACTGGTAAGAGGGATACACACATATTTTCATTTAAATATTTCACGTCTTTTTACCGTTTCCGGTATATCAAATCTTATTTTGGTTCTGAGACCACTTACAAAAATCTGGAATAGGTGTCACTATACATTTGCAACCAAGTGTAATGCTAAGTTTGAAGACGCTACAATTTATAGAACTAAAGTTATAAGAGTGGAGGTAGAACTTTTTGAATGACCCTCGTAGAAAATAACGCTCAATATAGATTTTTTGTTTCTATTATACCATTTGAACATTGAAAAGAAATCGATCTTGAAGTCTGAATAACAGAATTTTAAAAGTGCTGATTAATTTTGAGTTAAATTCGTCATGTTTACTGGACGTGACCCAACAATGTTTGAAATCATATTGCCAATACAAGGCTGAGAGCTCCTGAGTAATCAATTGGTTTGTTGCGCTATTTCATAAAATGGTTTGCTTTTAATCAAATTGGTGGAAATACGTGGTGGTTGTCACCATGGCGCTTACAAATCACTTGACGCGAAACTATTCACAAAATTGTTATTTTATATTTGTAATATGATCTAATTATGATCATGATCAATGACGATTTTGATTTGGACCAAAATTTATATATCTTCAGGTATACTCACCAGGAGGATGGAGTGAGAACAGCTCGGAGATTCGGCATATTGCTATAACAATATAACTTCAAAACTACAGCCGATTTGAGAACATACTTCGACATGATTGATGGTCAATCATCAGTCAAAGACCAAAGTTACACTGTATTATAGTATACATTTGAATATTAAATGTAAGAGCATTTGAAGTCTATAGAATGCAGAGATGTAATTGCAAACTGTTGGTTCTATGTAGGCCTAACTAACATTGTTTCTAGCCCCTAAGAATTCTATTTCGTACCAGAATGGCTAACATGTCCGGAATCATGGCAATGGTTAATGTCCCAGACGACTCTGCATTGGCAGTGCAGATGACAACAAGACAATTGACGTCCACACATCTGACTTACGAATCCTGTCAGACGACACCGAAGAAACTTCTCATATTCAAGATCTTTGTATTATCGTCTGCAATTATTGCTAACTTGTTCGGCAACTTACTTTGTTTGCTAGTAATACGTCGAAACCGCAGGATGGAACCGGTTACACGGATTTTAATGACGTCTGTAACATTGGCCGATCTTTGCATTGCTGTGTTAATTAGTTCACCGATACTGGGTGCAACTATTGTTGATAGATGGCCATACGGAGACATATTCTGCACCATTCATGGAATGATAAATAATATTTTCGTATTATGTTGTGTATGTTCTTTGCTTCTCCTAAACCTAGACAGATATCTATGTATAACAAGACCCTTTCAGTATCCTACACTGGTGACTACATTCAGAGCTCGCCTGATGGTAGTAACCATATGGGTAGCTTCAGCAGTCTTTTCTGCAGCAATAGGAGGCTTCTTACCTAACAGGAGCACGCGGTATTCAGCACCGCTACATGCTTGTATAGCCGGCCCAATCGATACACATAAACCTGATATAACTGGTAATGTGTTTCTTATAGGATTTGTAATCATACCAATTCTGCTTATTTTGACCATGTATGTGAGACTACTCATCATTGCAAAACATCACGCGACGAGAATTGCAGCGGCAGAAATTCAACATGGCGTCGGCAAACAATTAAACAAATCTAAACGTAAAGCATTCTCAACGTTTTTCCTGATGACTCTGTGTCTTATTTTTGTAACGTTTCCATTGATACTTGTTTATATGTATGAAAACGCCACATCCGAGGAACTCCCTAGAGAATATATATTTATTGCAGAGACAGTGGCTATGACAATAGGTATTTGGAATCTATCAATATACTACGCCCGAAATGCGGAATTTAGACATGCAGCAAAAGATTTACTTATCCGCATATTCCAAATATTGATGCCAATGTAAAACTGACAACTTCTTGAGTGCTGAATACAAATTATTCTAAATGTTGACACCAATGTAAACTTACCACTTCATGAGTGCTCTCGAACAAATTATTCTAAATGTTGACACCAATGTAAACTTATCACTTCTTGGGTGCTCTCGAACAAATTATTCTAAACGTTGACACCAATGTAAACTAATCACTTCATGGGTGCTCTCGAACAAATTATTCTAAATGTTGACACCAATGTAAACTTATCACTTCTTGGGTGCTCTCGAGCAAATTATTCTAAACGTTGACACCAATGTAAACTAATCACTTCATGGGTGCTCTCAAACAAATTATTCTAAATGTTGACACCAATGTAAACTTACCACTTTTTGGGAGCTCTCAAACAAATTATTCTAAACGTTGACACCAATGTAAACTTACTACTTCCTGGGTGCGCTTAAACAAATTATTCTAAATATGGGCGCCAATGTAAACATACCACTTCTTGGGTGCTCTCGAACAAATTATCTAAACGTTGACACCACTTCTTGGGTGTTCTCAAACAAATTATTTTAAACGTTGCCGCCAATGTAAACTTACCATTTCATGGGTGCTCTCAAACAAATTATTCTAAATGTTGACACCAATGTAAACTTACCACTTTTTGGGTGCTCTCGAACAAATTATTCTAAACGTTGACACCAATGTAAACTAATCACTTCATGGGTGCTCTCAAACAAATTATTCTAAACGTTGACACCAATGTAAACTTACCACCTTTTGGGTCCTCTCAAACAAATTATTCTAAATGTTGACACCAATGTAAACTTATCACTTTTTGGGTGCTCTCGAACAAATTATTCTAAACGTTGACACCAATGTAAACTAATCACTTCATGGGTCCTCTCAAACAAATTATTCTAAACGTTGACACCAATGTAAACTTCCTACTTCCTGGGTGCGCTCAAACAAATTATTCTAAATATGGGCGCCAGTGTAAACATACCACTTCGTGGGTGCTCTCGAACAAATTATCTAAACGTTGACACCACTTCTTATACTTATCCGCATATTCCAAATATTGATGCCAATGTAAAACTGACAACTTATTCATTTGGGTGCTCTCGAACAAATTATTCTAAACGTTGACACCAATGTAAACTAATCACTTCATGGGTGCTCTCGAACAAATTATTCTAAATGTTGACACCAATGTAAACTTGCCACTTTTTTAACAAATTATTCTAAACGTTGACATCACTGTAAACTTACTACTTCTTGGGTGCGCTCAAACAAATTATTCTAAATATGGACGCCAATGTAAACATACCACTTCTTGGGTGCTCTCGAACAAATTATCTAAACGTTGACACCACTTCTTGGGTGTTCTCAAACAAATTATTCTAAAGGTCGACGCCAATGTAAACTTAACCAGTTTTTGGGTGTTCTCAAACAAACTATTCTAAATGTTAACGCCAATGCAGCTTAAGGGTATACGAGGTATTGTTGGTCGAAACAGCCAAAAAAAAATCGATTTTCATTATCTGAATCAATATATTATTGAAAAATAACACTTTGGTATTTTGCAAAAGTTCATTCTACAAATCATATACTTTGAAAACCTGCTTAATTTATTGTTGTTAATGAGTTATGTACGTTTTACAAAAGTGCTGTTGTTTCAGCCCTCTTTACAACATAACTCAAGAACTACAGGACCTACAAAAGTTAATCTGTGATATTAGAATTCTACTACACGCTCGCTATGAATTGAGCAATGCAATTTTTTCTAAAACTCACTACCATTCGCAAGATGCTGTGAACTACTTTTTTTCTGCTGCTTCGACCAACAATACATCGTATACCCTTAACCACTTTTTGGGTCCTCTCGAACAAATTATTTTAAATGTTGACACCAATGCAAATTTATCACTTTAAATTTTGACACCAATGCAAATTTACCACTTTAAATGTTGACACCAATGCAAATTTACCACTTCTTGGGTGTCCTCAAACAAATTATTCTAAACGTTGACGCCAATTTATACTTACCACTGCTTGGGTGCTCTCAAACAAATTATTCTAAACGTTAACACCAATGTAAACTTACCACTTCTTGCGTGTTCTCAAACAAATTATTCTAAATGTTGACACCAATGTACATTTACCACTTCTTGGGTGTTCTCAAACAAATTATTCTAAACGTTGACACCAATGTAAACTTACCACTTTTTGGGTGCTCTCGAACAAATTATTCTAAACGTTGACGCCAATGTAAACTTACCACTTCTTGGGTATCCTCAAACAAATTATTTTAAACGTTGCCACCAATGTAAACTTATCACTTCTTGGGTGCTCTCGAACAAATTATTCTAAATGTTGACACCAATGTAAACTTACCACTTTAAATGTTGACACCAATGCAAATTTACCACTTTAAATGTTGACACCAATGCAAATTTACCACTTCTTGGGTGTCCTCAAACAAATTATTCTAAACGTTGACGCCAATTTATACTCACCACTGCTTGGGTGCTCTTAAACAAATTATTCTAAACGTTAACACCAATGTAAACTTACCACTTCATGGGTGCTCTCAAACAAATTATTCTAAATGTTGACACCAATGTATACTTACCACTTCTTGGGTGTTCTCAAACAAATTATTCTAAACGTTGACACCAATGTAAACTTACCACTTTTTGGGTACTCTCAAACAAATTATTATAAATGTTGACACCAATATCAACTAACCACTTCTTGGGTGCTCTCGAACGGATTATTCTAAACGTTAACACAAATGTAAATGTATCACTTCTTGGGTGCTGTCGAACAGAAAAATCATTCTAAATGTTGACACCAATGTAAACTAACCACTTCTTGGGTGTCCTCAAACAAATTATTCTAAACGTTGACGCCAATGTAAACTTATCCCTTCTTGGGTGCAGCCGAAACAAATTATTCTAAATGTTGACACCAATGTAAACTTACCACGTTTTGGGTGCTCTCAAACAATGTATTCTAAATGTTGACACCAATATCTACTAACCACTTCTTGGGTACTCTCGAACCGATGATTCTAAACGTTAAAACCAATGTAAATGTATCACTTCTTGGGTGATGTCGAACAAATTATTCTAAACGTTGACACCAATGTAAACTTACCAAATCTTGGGTATTCTAATTTTTTTTTTAAACGTTGATACCAATGTAAATTTTCCACTTCTTGGGTGCCGTCGAACAAATTATTTTAAACGTTAGCGCCAATGTAAACTTACCACTTCCTGGGTGCTCTCAAACAAATTACATTTAACGTCGACTCCAATCTAACCACTTTCTGGGTGCTCTCGAACAGATTATTATAAACTTTGACATCAATGTAAACTTACATTATCTTGAGTACTATCAAACAAATTATTCTAAACGTTGACACCAATGTAAACTTACCACTTCTATTGTGCTCTCGATCAAATTATTCTCACTTGCCACTTCTTGGGTGCTCTCAAGCAAATTATTCTAAATGTTGACACCAATGTAAACTTACCAAATCTTGGGTATTCTAAATTTTTTTTTTAAACGTTGATACCAATGTAAACTTACCACTTCTTGGGTGCCGTCGAACAAATTATTTTAAACGTTAGCGCCAATGTTAACTTACCACTTCTTGGGTGCTTTCAAATAAATTATTATTAACGTTGACACCAATGTAAACTTACCACTACTTCCTGGGTGCTCTCAAACAAATTACATTTAACGTCGACTCCAATCTAACCACTTTCTGGGTGCTCTCGAACAGATTATTATAAACTTTGACATCAATGTAAACTTACATTTTCTTGAGTACTATCAAACAAATTATTCTAAACGTTGACACCAATGTAAACTTACCACTTCTTCTGTGCTCTCGATCAAATTATTCTCACTTGCCACTTCTTGGGTGCTCTCAAGCAAATTATTCTAAATGTTGACACCAATGTAAACTTACCACATTTTGGGTTCTCTCAAACAAATAATTCTAAATGTTGACACCAATATCTACTAACCACTTCTTGGGTGCTCTCGAACGGATTATTCTAAACGTTAACACAAATGTAAATGTATCACTTCTTGGGTGCTGCCGAACAAATTATTCTAAACGTTGACACCAATGTAAACTTACCAAATCTTGGGTATTCTAAAAAACTCCATTTTTTTAAACGTTGATACCAATGTAAACTTACCACTTCTTGGGTGCCGTCGAACAAATTATTTTAAACTTTAGCGCCAATGTTAACTTACCACTTTTTTTGGGTGCTTTCAAATGAATTATTCTAAACGTTGACACCAATGTAAACTTAGCACTTCTTGGGTGCTCTCGAACAAATTACACTTAACGTCGACTCCAATCTAACCACTTTCTGGGTGCTCTCGAACAGATTATTCTAAACGTTGACATCAATGTAAACTTACCTTTTCTTGAGTACTATCAAACAGCTTATTCTAAACGTTGACACCATTGTAAACTTACCACTTTTTCTGTACTCTCGAGCAAATTATTCTCACCTGCCACTTCTTGGGTGCTCTCAAAACAAATTATTCTAAACGTTAACACCAATATAATTATGTAAATGTATCACTTCTTGGGTGCTGTCAAACAAATTATTCTAAACGTTGACACCAATGTAAACTTACCACTTCTTCTGTGCTCTCGATCAAATTATTCTCACTTGCCACTTCTTGGGTGCTCTCAAGCAAATTATTCTAAATGTTGACACCAATGTAAACTTACCACATTTTGGGTTCTCTCAAACAAATAATTCTAAATGTTGACACCAATGAAACTAACCACTTCTTGGGTGTCCTCAAACAAATTATTCTAAACGTTGACGCCAATGTAAACTTATCCCTTCTTGGGTGCAGCCAAATAATTCTAAATGTTGACACCAATGTAAACTTACCACGTTTTGGGTGCTCTCAAATAATGTATTCTAAATGTTGACACCAATATCTACTAACCACTTCTTGGGTACTCTCGAACCGATGATTCTAAACGTTAAAACCAATGTAAATGTATCACTTCTTGGGTGATGTCGAACAAATTATTCTAAACGTTGACACCAATGTAAACTTACCAAATCTTGGGTATTCTAAATTTTTTTTTTTAAACGTTGATACCAATGTAAACTTACCACTTCTTGGGTGCCGTCGAACAAATTATTTTAAACGTTAGCGCCAATGTTAACTTACCACTTCTTGGGTGCTTTCAAATAAATTATTATTAACGTTGACACCAATGTAAACTTACCACTACTTCCTGGGTGCTCTCAAACAAATTACATTTAACGTCGACTCCAATCTAACCACTTTCTGGGTGCTCTCGAACAGATTATTATAAACTTTGACATCAATGTAAACTTACATTTTCTTGAGTACTATCAAACAAATTATTCTAAACGTTGACACCAATGTAAACTTACCACTTCTTCTGTGCTCTCGATCAAATTATTCTCACTTGCCACTTCTTGGGTGCTCTCAAGCAAATTATTCTAAATGTTGACACCAATGTAAACTTACCACATTTTGGGTTCTCTCAAACAAATAATTCTAAATGTTGACACCAATGAAACTTACCACTTCTTGGGTATCCTCAAACAAATTATTTTAAACGTTGCCACCAATGTAAACTTACCACTTTTGGGTGTTCTCAAACAAATTATTCTAAATGTTGACACCAATATCTACTAACCACTTCTTGGGTGCTCTCGAACGGATTATTCTAAACGTTAACACAAATGTAAATGTATCACTTCTTGGGTGCTGCCGAACAAATTATTCTAAACGTTGACACCAATGTAAACTTACCAAATCTTGGGTATTCTAAAAACTCCATTTTTTAAACGTTGATACCAATGTAAACTTACCACTTCTTGGGTGCCGTCGAACAAATTATTTTAAACTTTAGCGCCAATGTTAACTTACCACTTTTTTTGGGTGCTTTCAAATGAATTATTCTAAACGTTGACACCAATGTAAACTTAGCACTTCTTGGGTGCTCTCGAACAAATTACACTTAACCTCGACTCCAATCTAACCACTTTCTGGGTGCTCTTGAACAGATTATTCTAAACGTTGACATCAATGTAAACTTACCTTTTCTTGAGTACTATCAAACAGCTTATTCTAAACGTTGACACCATTGTAAACTTACCACTTTTTCTGTGCTCTCGAGCAAATTATTCTCACCTGCCACTTCTTGGGTGCTCTCAAAACAAATTATTCTAAACGTTAACACCAATATAATTATGTAAATGTATCACTTCTGTGGTGCTGTCAAACAAATTATTCTAAATGTTGACACCAATGTAAACTTACCACTTCTTGCGTGTTCTCAAACAAATTATTCTAAATGTTGACACCAATGTACACTTACCACTTCTTGGGTGTTCTCAAACAAATTATTCTAAATGTAGACGCTAATGTAAACTTACCACTTCTTGCGTGTTCTCAAGCAAATTATTATTTAACATCGAATCCAATCTAACCACTTTTTGGGTGCTCTCGAGCAGATTATTCTAAACGCTGACACCAATGTAAACTTACCACTTCTTGGGTGTTCTCAAACAAATTTATAAACGTTGACGCCAATGTAAACTTACCACTTCATGGGTGCTCTCAAACAAATTATTCTAAATGTTGACACCAATGTAAACTTACCACATTTTGGGTTCTCTCAAACAAATAATTCTAAATGTTGACACCAATATCTACTAACCACTTCTTGGGTGCTCTCGAACGGATTATTCTAAACGTTAACACAAATGTAAATGTATCACTTCTTGGGTGCTGCCGAACAAATTATTCTAAACGTTGACACCAATGTAAACTTACCAAATCTTGGGTATTCTAAAAAACTCCATTTTTTTAAACGTTGATACCAATGTAAATTTACCACTTCTTGGGTGCCGTCGAACAAATTATTTTAAACTTTAGCGCCAATGTTAACTTACCACTTTTTTTGGGTGCTTTCAAATGAATTATTCTAAACGTTGACACCAATGTAAACTTAGCACTTCTTGGGTGCTCTCGAACAAATTACACTTAACGTCGACTCCAATCTAACCACTTTCTGGGTGCTCTCGAACAGATTATTCTAAACGTTGACATCAATGTAAACTTACCTTTTCTTGAGTACTATCAAACAGCTTATTCTAAACGTTGACACCATTGTAAACTTACCACTTTTTCTGTACTCTCGAGCAAATTATTCTCACCTGCCACTTCTTGGGTGCTCTCAAAACAAATTATTCTAAACGTTAACACCAATATAATTATGTAAATGTATCACTTCTTGGGTGCTGTCAAACAAATTATTCTAAACGTTGACACCAATGTAAACTTACCACTTCTTCTGTGCTCTCGATCAAATTATTCTCACTTGCCACTTCTTGGGTGCTCTCAAGCAAATTATTCTAAATGTTGACACCAATGTAAACTTACCACATTTTGGGTTCTCTCAAACAAATAATTCTAAATGTTGACACCAATGAAACTAACCACTTCTTGGGTGTCCTCAAACAAATTATTCTAAACGTTGACGCCAATGTAAACTTATCCCTTCTTGGGTGCAGCCAAATAATTCTAAATGTTGACACCAATGTAAACTTACCACGTTTTGGGTGCTCTCAAATAATGTATTCTAAATGTTGACACCAATATCTACTAACCACTTCTTGGGTACTCTCGAACCGATGATTCTAAACGTTAAAACCAATGTAAATGTATCACTTCTTGGGTGATGTCGAACAAATTATTCTAAACGTTGACACCAATGTAAACTTACCAAATCTTGGGTATTCTAAATTTTTTTTTTAAACGTTGATACCAATGTAAACTTACCACTTCTTGGGTGCCGTCGAACAAATTATTTTAAACGTTAGCGCCAATGTTAACTTACCACTTCTTGGGTGCTTTCAAATAAATTATTATTAACGTTGACACCAATGTAAACTTACCACTACTTCCTGGGTGCTCTCAAACAAATTACATTTAACGTCGACTCCAATCTAACCACTTTCTGGGTGCTCTCGAACAGATTATTATAAACTTTGACATCAATGTAAACTTACATTTTCTTGAGTACTATCAAACAAATTATTCTAAACGTTGACACCAATGTAAACTTACCACTTCTTCTGTGCTCTCGATCAAATTATTCTCACTTGCCACTTCTTGGGTGCTCTCAAGCAAATTATTCTAAATGTTGACACCAATGTAAACTTACCACATTTTGGGTTCTCTCAAACAAATAATTCTAAATGTTGATACCAATGAAACTTACCACTTCTTGGGTATCCTCAAACAAATTATTTTAAACGTTGCCACCAATGTAAACTTACCACTTTTTGGGTGTTCTCAAACAAATTATTCTAAATGTTGACACCAATATCTACTAACCACTTCTTGGGTGCTCTCGAACGGATTATTCTAAACGTTAACACAAATGTAAATGTATCACTTCTTGGGTGCTGCCGAACAAATTATTCTAAACGTTGACACCAATGTAAACTTACCAAATCTTGGGTATTCTAAAAAAACTCCATTTTTTTAAACGTTGATACCAATGTAAACTTACCACTTCTTGGGTGCCGTCGAACAAATTATTTTAAACTTTAGCGCCAATGTTAACTTACCACTTTTTTTGGGTGCTTTCAAATGAATTATTCTAAACGTTGACACCAATGTAAACTTAGCACTTCTTGGGTGCTCTCGAACAAATTACACTTAACCTCGACTCCAATCTAACCACTTTCTGGGTGCTCTTGAACAGATTATTCTAAACGTTGACATCAATGTAAACTTACCTTTTCTTGAGTACTATCAAACAGCTTATTCTAAACGTTGACACCATTGTAAACTTACCACTTTTTCTGTGCTCTCGAGCAAATTATTCTCACCTGCCACTTCTTGGGTGCTCTCAAAACAAATTATTCTAAACGTTAACACCAATATAATTATGTAAATGTATCACTTCTGTGGTGCTGTCAAACAAATTATTCTAAATGTTGACACCAATGTAAACTTACCACTTCTTGCGTGTTCTCAAACAAATTATTCTAAATGTTGACACCAATGTACACTTACCACTTCTTGGGTGTTCTCAAACAAATTATTCTAAATGTAGACGCTAATGTAAACTTACCACTTCTTGCGTGTTCTCAAGCAAATTATTATTTAACATCGAATCCAATCTAACCACTTTTTGGGTGCTCTCGAGCAGATTATTCTAAACGCTGACACCAATGTAAACTTACCACTTCTTGGGTGTTCTCAAACAAATTTATAAACGTTGACGCCAATGTAAACTTACCACTTCATGGGTGCTCTCAAACAAATTATTCTAAATGTTGACACCAATGTAAACTTACCACTTTTTAGGTGCTCTCAAACAAATTATTCTAGATGTTGACACCAATGTACACTTACCACTTATTGGGTGTTCTCAAAAAATTATTCTTAACGTTGATGCCAATTGTAAACTTAACACTTCTTGGGTGTTCTCAAACAAATTATTCTAAACGTTGACGCCAATGTATACTTATCACTTCTTGGGTGTCCTCAAACAAATTATTCTAAACGTTGCCACCAATGTAAACTTACCACTTTTTGGGTGCTCTCAAACAAATTATTCTAAATGTTGACACCAATGTAAACTTACCACATTTTGGGTGCTCTCAAACAAATAATTCTAAATGTTGACACCAATGAAAACTTACCACTTCTTGGGTATCCTCAAACAAATTATTTTAAACGTTGCCACCAATGTAAACTTACCACTTTTGGGTGCTCTCAAACAAATCATTCTAAATGTTGACGCCAATGTAAACTTACCACTTTTTGGGTGTTCTCAAACAAATTATTCTAAATGTTGACACCAATGTAAACTTACCACATTTTGGGTGCTCTCAAACAAATAATTCTAAATGTTGACACCAATGAAAACTTACCACTTCTTGGGTATCCTCAAACAAATTATTTTAAACGTTGCCACCAATGTAAACTTACCACTTTTTGGGTGCTCTCAAACAAATTATTCTAAATGTTGACACCAATGTACACTTACCACTTCTTGGGTGCTCTCAAACAAATTATTCTAAATGTTGACACCAATGTAAACTTACCACTTCTTCGGTGTTCTCAAACACATTATTCTAAATGTTGACACCAATGTAAACTTACCACTTCTTGGGTGCTCTCGATTTAATTTTTTGTATTGTGTTTTGTACCTCACAGGGGTGTACCAAAATAATCCAGTTCCCAAGTTATGGTGTTTTGATGTTAAGTAAAAACGTGTTTCGCAATGACCCATAGAACAGTATGTGTGGTAGGCTTACACCACAATTGGGGATGAGCAGGCCCGTACGCAGGATTTTGTTGTGTGGGGAGTGCTGATTTTGAACAAGTCACAAGTGGATCTTTTTTCCAAGGGGCGATTTTGTGAAACGTGGACTTTCTTCCCAAAATGTGGACCTTTTTTAATCAAAAAAGCGTAAAAAACCTGATTGTGATTTTTTTTTTTGAACTTTTTTTTATACTTTTGCAAATTAGCTAAAACCGTTGGGGTTCGATAATGAACCCCACAAAATTAACCGAGTGTATGGAAAATGCCATACGGCTGAGCTGAGGCCTAAAATTTCATTGGGATTATGAGAAAAATATGAGCATTCTTCCAATGCCAAAATCTCCATTTTGATAAGAAAAACTGGGGGATGATGCTGTCGATCAGGTCACCCATCTTTGAATCCGCCACTGATCATTGCATCTACACAAGATGGTGGCAAAGGGGGTGGGCAGGGGAAAGTGAATTGCTGGGGGAGCTTCAAAGTTGCCTAAAAAAGTGGACATTTGTGTGATTTTTGGGTTTTTCCTCAAAAGTGGGGGAGCAAATGCAAGTTCTATTGAAACAAGCCATCTCTGATCTTGCTATCTTCAGTAGAGAGCTCTTAACGGGTACATGTATGAACACCATTAACCCGGATCTGATCGGCTATAAAATAGTGTCATGAAAACAAACCGGCAAATGAAATAAAAAACAACATAGGCCTGTTAAAAATTAATTTTACGGGTGGCGATTAGGAAATGGCAGAACAATATGATGACTAATTATTTATGGTCTAGTTTACCCATCCGTGTCCACCTGCCGTGTCCTACACCAATAGTACGCCACCACTTTCCACACGGTGACTCATCTAGACAGTTTACCTGTCCACCTGTTCACCTCTCTGGTATAATAGATAACTGTTGGAACGGACCATTAATCAAAATAGGGGGCGTAGCAGTGTTAATTCATGATGAAAAGAGAAAAATTACCTTTTATGGCTACAAAAAAACCCCGAAAGATAAGTAAAGATAGTAAAAATATTAAAATATTAAAAATATTGCATATGAATATTATTCATACCAAACAATTTGCATTTTTTTCACTCTTATTTTCAACACACCCCTATAAAATATAAACGAATCTTTGCTCAACGTCACACACGATTTTTCGTGATGAATGGGTCAGCCTCCATTTTGGGTGTGCCTGAACTACCGGTGTAATAATCGTACACCTGATTTTTAATTAAATTCCGTAATTTAGCATCTTCAGAGGTTGTCAACCATCGTATGCATGAATATTTTCAAGATCTAAATAAAGGTATGATAACTTTAATATGTTGAGCTTAAAGAATGTTTCTTAGACTATTAGTCTAAAGCTTATCAAATTTGTATACATAATCAATGACAATGTAAACATGGTAAACATTGCATTGCAGATATGCAGCTGTGCAGTGTGTTATATAAAATTCATGGAAACTGTCAATGTAAAAACAGTATGTGAATAATATCCTGAAGGGACTGACTGTCTGAATCATGTCGGCCCTGGCCTAAGCAATTGCCTAAACCATTTTTCACCTTGATGTGGCGGCGTGATACGTGATGTCAACACGTTCAGGACTCAGGCCGAGATGAGCCTGAGCTGAGGCAGCTATTCCACCCGTGCACATCTATACAGCGTTTTTAGCGTGTGCATGCGTATAATAATAATAATAAAAACCCGCTTATATAGCGCTTTCAGTCCGAAGACCTCAAAGCGCTTTACAAAACAACAACATAATGTACTAAAACATCTACAGATCTCCAAGCAACAGCAGAAACAGAACGAGCAACCGGAAAGCTGGTTGATGAAGATCTGTAGACGACCACAAAATATCTTAAACTACAACAAAATATAGCACTAACATAATTTAGCATAGGCATCAAAATCAATATCAAAATTGCAAGCATCTTGAGCGAACAACAGCTATTTGAAGCTGCACCCAATGCACCGTCTGCGTTAACACATTTACCGTATTGTTTGTAATAAACGCTCCCCCTCTAATAAACGCCCCCCTCCAATTTTTCTGTGAAAAATTTACAAAAATGCGAACATTTCCATGACATATCGTGTATAGGTAAGCTTAAAACTTGCATCAGTCATGTCAGTCACGATCGCTAAATTGAATGGACAAAACCTATTATGACTCAACTCCCAACCATTTCATTGCCTAATTATGGTAGAATTTCACTAATTCCATGCACTTGGTGTAATTTTGTTGTATTCCCCACGAAAATATAATTTTCCGTGGGCGCCGCCATCATGTATAGTGTAAAGCCCTCCTTTTAATAGGAGCACCATCGGGAAATTGAACATGATTTTTAAGCTTTTTTCACTGACAATTCACTTCCAATAAACGCCCCCCCTTTTGGAAAAATGCAACGCCCCCGGGGCGTTAATTACAAACAATACGGTAGTTGAACTTGAAATTTATGTTTCATCACAAATAAAGTCATTCAATAAATAGTCATAAAAAGGTTACAGTTGCAATAAAGAGTAGTATTTAGGTTCACAAAGGGTAATTCAGTGATTCCAGCGAAAGTTAAAAAATTAAAATTGTGTACGGTCTAAGAGGATGTGCAATAATTATGAGCCCCCAAACGGCTCGCCAAAAAAAGGCGCCCCAAGAATGTGTGGCAAAAATCACTTGCCCCCCCCTCTCGGCTTGCCAAAATTGCATGCCCCCCTTTCGGCTCGCCAAAAATGTCTTGCCCTTTCTTAGGAAGACAATTAATAATGAGGGAAAAGAAAGATGATAAATAAAATAATAATCAAGGTATCAAAATATATAGGCCTAGGCCTGTACATGTAGAGCGAGCCGGCCGAGCCCATTCCAGAAATCCAAAAAATGTATATTTTATGAAAAAGAAAATTACGATGTAATTGAAATGGTAATAGCATTACACATCTCTCATTACGTACCTATTTATTAATTTGATAAAGTGTAACTTCGTATTGTAAATGTAATACAACTTAATTAACTCAATTTTAGTAAAGGTTGGACAAGAGGAAATCAATAATACATAAAAATAATATAGGCCTACCGGGTAGGCCATTTAATAGGCCACAGAAAAAATATGAATAAAAGGGGTGATATGAATGTATTTATTAAAGTAGTTTCTTATTTTACTGATTATAATGAAATTACTGTATTTCTTCGAATAAACGCCCCCGGGGCCTGGCATTTTCCAAAGGCCCCCCCATTTTTTAGCACGACAATTCCCGTTAAAATCATTAGCAGTCTCAGAACAACGCCAAATATGGATTAAAAGACCTTTGACCTTGGATGGACAACAGCATGTTATGATCTAATGGGAAACTGTGCACATCAACAAACACCATTTCTATCAAAAAGGCAACGGCCGATATAATTTGAAACCACATAAATTACTAGAGTTGGTTCTTCTCTTGGATTTGGACCAAGCTTTAGAATATCGACTGTTGCGGTTTGCAATAAGACAAACAAGAAATTTATCACCCATTGTAAAAGATATGGCACATGTACCGAATACATGTAGGCCTACATACATTGGCTGACCTTGTGGATTTCCTGGCCCAGCCATGCTAACCACATAAGGAGATTATACGATTAACCTAGTGCAGCTATTGTCATAGCAGGGTATTATTATGTAATACTCCTGATCCATATTTGGCGTTCTCTTGGACTGATTAGGTAAGGCTTAAAAATTTTTAACTTTAGTATGAACAACCGATAGCTTGTGATACTAAAGTTAGAAGGTGCAAGTACATGTATGTATTTGTTCTCATGTCATGTATCTCCATCAGTTTGCAATAACAAGCCAACCTTTGTGAATCGGGAGGTGGATTGATTTGCCCAGCGCTGGATTTTCTCAAATCTTTAATCAGCGATGCAATTGACAGTCGTCAAAACAACTTTGATCAAGCAAGGTTGCGGAATTAAACAGACTCATAATATGGTCGGAATTTGTACTTCAGCGCCTGTGTTTCCGGTTAAAAGTAAACAAACACTTCAGCTAAGATACATAAATGTTAGCCAAGCTGAATTGTAGCCAAATTGGACAATCTAAAAAATTGTTTTAATGCGTTTTAAAACTGAAGACGATATGATGACTGAACGTGTTATTCTAGCACCCTCTATTTTCTATCCACACGGTAACTATTGTGTCATCGTGGATAGTAGATAGATTTCTCGATCAACGCTAAAATTACGAAATATGAACTAGAAACACTTGACTTTTGGTTCACTTCCGGGTTTCCGATGCAGATTTTCACCAATTATCGTTGCTATTATCGGCCATGTGAGCAACTTAGTAAGCTTACTGCACAAGATAGCATGGAAATATCGGCATTTTTGAAACATCTTGGTTGAAAAAAATGGTGGGGGCATTTATTTGAGAGGGCGACTATTCGAGGAAATATGGTATTTCAATAGTATTTTAAGGTCAAATTCTGTAACTTGAAATAAATATCACATGAAGTCAATTTAAAAATTAAAAAAAATGTCTATTTTCCTATCTGATTTACTTCGCATGCAACTGACTATATAAAATGAGAATGATAAGTATGTGATATTTGAGTAATATTATTCTAAACATGATAAATAACAGGATCCGCTAATATTTAAGTCCATAATTAGATGCTTATTCAGTGATAGGCTGCAAAAAATTTACATTGTTTATTAAAATTGCCTAAGAGTGAAGGATAAGTCATTAAAATTGTCATAGGTAGGCCTAAAAGTATTTTTGCTATGCAAAACAACGAGAAAAACGGCAGTAGCCTATTGACAAAGTTCAAATTCAATTCAATTTGAAATGACAAATTCATGTAAAATGTCTCATTTTGTTTGTTGGTTTTTAAACCAAATAGGTTTTCGATTTTTGAAGAACTTCATATTGAGTCAAGCTACCGTATTCGTTCCAATAAGGGCCCATGCCCCAATAAGTGCCCACCCAGGCCCTGGGTATTTTCAATTTGCTAAAGGGACCATTAATATTGAAGTGACAATGAGATAGAAGTCGATACAGTGAAATAGCTGCAGGACTACAAGTCATGCTTAAACTTGCAATACATTTTCTGCATCAGAAAAGCTACTAGAACGTCTCAGGACCCTTTTATAACATACATAAATTTGTCTCTAATAAACGCCCCTTATGAAAAAATTTGGTAAACAAGGTAAAAAATAAGCACCCACCCAACATGACTTTGTTAAGCACCCTGGTATCACTTAATATTGGAATAAATACGGTATTTAATTATAACCTAATGGATACTTTGGAATCAAGAGGGTTAAAAAAATGAACGAAAATCACCTCCATGGTCATAATGCAGGTGTTTGCGACATCACCTACAATACATACGCGGACAATTTAGCGCGTATGAGCTGCGACAAGTTTTCGCGAGTGACACGCTATGATGTCGCTTTGGTATTTTGAACCAAAGAATATATGCCATTACTGCTCAAATTGTGAAAAAAGTAACTCGTTGACCCCCATTTTTTATTAGCTGATGTCCTATCAGTCGTTGTGGATAGTACATGTAGATAGATTTTTTGATCAAGTTATGGGCAAAGGGTGATTAAAACCTTTCTCTTCTGTCATCATGGCTAATAATTAACAATTCCATATTATTACCGTAACCACCCGGGTATAAGCCCACCTTCGGCTATAAGCCCACCCCCTATTTTTCAAAACATTCTGGGAACATGGGTGCACTCAGGTATAAGCCCAGTACTTAATTTTGGCCAAGTTCTTAAATCAAATCAGTGCTTTGCTCTTATATTTGAGAACAAAATATAAAATGTATCACTTGATAATTAACATTCCACACTTAAAATTGTAAGAAATTGACATAGAAGATAGAAATTACTGGTACATTGGGCATATACAAATGGGGGTGATTGTTCTTATTTTTAAATTCAAGCACTGGCCCTTCCCCGGTTATAAGCCCACCCCCATTTTTGAAGTGAAATCTGCCATCTAGGGGTGGGCTTATACCCGAGTGGTTACGGTATATGGATTTTTTTAAACTGAAGTTAATTTGTCAAGTATTAAAAAAACCTACTTTGATGACGGTGAAATTGTGAGACTATTTGACACTTAAAACATTGTTTAAAAATTGAGACCACTAATTTTTAAGGTTAACTTGGTTGATATAAATTAAAATGATAAACTATAGAACAACTAAGTACCCCCCCACCTTCGGTGGGAGCCCCATGGTACCAATGCAGATCCTAAAATGGCATAGGTGATATGGTAGCAAATTTACTACCCTAAATGGTGTAACATGAACCCTAAATTGTGTAAACCTAAAGGGGTAGCTGTACCTTCGGATGTTAAAGCTATGGAGTCTAAAATGCAGTCCCTGACGTGTCAACTGTCGATTCAGCCGAAAATGGATCCATAATTAGCAAAAAAAGTTTATACCAATACATTTGTTCAAAATCTAACCTTTTTGTATTGCTGTTATTAACTGGCATGTGTAGTGTTTGACTGACCCCCATCAGAACACTACCAATTAAGAGATCTTGCACCTATCTTGCACATTTAGTTGTTTTGAGGTTATTGCAAAGAAATTACTGCTCTTTTGGAACCAAGGAATGTACACATACATATGTAGGCCTGCCAAGGGATAAGGTTCAAAGTGAAATGTACTTAAATTTCAGATTTTTCACAATGCACAAAAATAACTAAAAAATAAACTTAAGTAATTTTAACCATATTCATTCGCTCCATGTAAATATTGCAACTTTTAAATGATATACAATGTTTTTCTTCTTTTAAACTATATTTTTATTTTCCCAGTAAAAAATTGAAATTTTACCTTGGAATTTTTTGTACAATGTAATCTTGAGATAGAACTAATTGACCTTTGAAGTTTTACTCTAAAATGTATATTTGTATGTATCCATGTACACTAAGCCAGGGATTTTCGGGTGCCCGAAATTCCAGTAGCGTCCCAGGACCTAGACCTAAATGCTAGGATCATTCATGGTTGACCTAAAAAAAAATATGAAAATTGATAATTTGTATTCATGTCATACTCTATTAATTAATGATATCAAAATGCATTCAAATTCAATACATTTTGATATCATTAATAGAGTATGACATGAATACAAATGATCAATTTTCATATTAAAAACACAAAACATCATGCAAATTTTTTTTAGGTCAACCCTGAATGATCCTAGCATTTAGGCCTAGGTCAAGGGACACTACAAAACCGAAAAATTAAATAATTTTTAAAAAAGTGGATTTTTTTTTCCAATTTTGGGTACCCGGTTACCCGTCCGAAAAATGCACCGGGTACCCAGGCACAAAATTACCCGAAAATCACATCACTGATGTACACTACTAAAATAGAAGGATCAAACTTACGTATACATGTATGTAATTGGCATTTTTCAAATACAGTAATTAACATTTATAAATCACTTGCACTAGTCACATGACTGTGAAAAAACACAGCCATGAGGACAGAAAATATAGAATGGAAACCAGGATTGTCAGATTCTGATCTTTGAATTAATTTTTTGATTAGCATTTTTCAAATACAGTAATTAACATTTATAAAAACACTTGCACTAGTCACACGACTGTGAAAAAACACAGCCATGAGGACAGAAAATATAGAATGGAAACCAGGATTGTCAGATTCTGATCTTTGAATTAATTTTTTGAGTAGTCATGGTAGTGTACAGTATTTGTGGTATCATGCAGAAAGATATCAATTAGTTTTATTTACTCAAAAGTAGATTTGAATTGACTAGCAAGTCCACAGTCCATGTTCAGAAAATAGGACTCCCATTATGTTATCACTTTTTATAGATTTAAACTATAGCAAAGAAAAAGGGTTCGGACATATTCAACATTACAGTTATTGGATAAATTGTTTAGTAAAATCCACCTTGTAAAATGAGATCCAGGATGCACTAGCCCTGGGATGGGGATGCTGTAGCAGGCTTCATAGACTCCCATGCCCACTTTCCCAGAACAACCAAAAATTGAAGAATGGTGATGCTTGAAAGATCCGGTCAAATGTCGTAAAAATAGCAGAAATGTATTACTGTTCTATTTATAGTCAAAACTGGGCTACTGTGTTATAAACTCTTTCTTATCCACATATTTAGGTCAAAGGTTATTCCAGGTCAAGTTAGCTAAAGAAGTTGGCATTTAATGCAATAATATACGATTTCCATAAAGAATGGTTTCTTATTTGTTTTCCACAAAATATTAGTTTTCACTGATCACAATTATGCCCCCTTTTAATTTTGAGCTAAACAAGTGAGGTTTTTTTCATGCCAGTGTCTTTAATTATCGTCAATGTGTGTATTTGCTTGCCGATCATTATTGAGCAGAGCTTCACACAGCTGGGATGTGTAACTAAATAGTGATATACACAGTTTATACATCAATCGATTCAATGATACACATTAACGAGGCATGTCGGTCATCATCGATGAACGGTGAATAAAACCGGAGATAACTTAAATGTTACTGTAATTAAAGCACTTCAGGATTAGTCTATCAGGGTATTTGTGTACACCATTGGGCATTATAATGGTAAAGTAGAAATTGTCGCTGTGGAGCAAATCACCTATTATAGCTTAAAGCTGAAAATCATGTTTTGATCTTGACAAATAGTTTGTCAAAATTGGCCAATTTGTGTAATTGTGTTCAGGAGCAGGACTTACATGTAGCCAAAATATGTTGCAATGTGAGTACATACAGTACAAGAACATAGGTCTTATGTAAATTTGATGATTTGAGCCTGTTTTGCAACAGCATTTTTGCATTTTTCAAAGAAGTCAAAATGAAAGAAGAAATTTGGAAAATGAAATAGATTTTTTTCATTTTAAATTCAAATATTTTTGCATTTTATAATAAACCAAATTTTATGTATCATTCTGTGCATTTCATCTTTTTACTGGCTACTGCAAGACGACTAAAAATAGTAGCTTACAAAAGATTTAAAATCCAATGTGGAATCCCCCCCCCCACACACACACACTTAAAACTCAATCAAAATAAGTTTGGAGAAGCTTGAAACTTTCAAACTTTTATTCTTATACACATATAACAAAATATTTTAGTTATTACTTATTAATCACACATTTCTTCCAACATGTTTTGGAAAAAAAATGTTATTAATGTCCTGGCATGGTTTGATTTACTTTCAAAAAACTCCATTTAGTAATTTTTAATGAAAATTTTATTTAGGTGATGTTCTTTGATATTAGCATATATGTTTACATTGTAAAAAATTGTCATACAAGCTGCAATTTGTGTAGCAGGTTGTCCAAAATGGGGGAGCATTTTGCTCTGCTACAATCGAACACTCTGTCCCGGCTAGATTTCCGCCCTCTTGAGATGCATTACATCTTTGTGTCACCCCTGTAGTAGCCTATATGAACACATGGAGCTATTACATCTTCTGCCAAGTCCCAGCTAAGTCTCCCCATTCCCCGGATTGTCCGGGTCCTGGGTGCCGGGATTGCAATTGCAGGCTTTGTGTTTTAGATTTTTCTAGGTGAGCTGTCAATAGCTCTCCTTGAAGGTATTGAGGAGAGCTATTCAAACTGCTCCCCTGTAATTTTTAGTTGAGTTGTTAAGGAGAGTGGTAGGGGAGCAAGGAGAGTTTTTCTACATTAATATCTGATAAAGGACAGCCAGATTCTAGCAGTTTTTTTCAGTTAAATTATACATGCTGTTGGGGACCTACATTGTGTAGGTCTCGGGTGGAGTCATAAAAAATAGCTCCCCTGATTGCAATTATGGGGAGTGACTTATAGCTCACACCAACATCAATTTGGGAGCTGTGGCTGAGTGACAGCTCTAGCTCATGACCTGTAGGCCTAATTGACAACCATATAAAGCCAAGCAAGTACAGTAGCAAATCTGTAGTTAAATTGCAATGTTACTGGAGCTGTCAAGTGGAGTGCCCTACACAAATAAATCTATTGGTTTAGCAGGAGTGTCACAATTTGATAATATTATTGAGTTAGGTAAAACAATGAACTTTGGCCTCTCAGCACCCACTTCTAACTTCCTAATTGATAAAGATTAATGGTTGCATGATGTAGTCAGTTCACTCATAATAGAGTTGGGCTGCTTCATTGGGCTCAGCTTAGTGGATATCAGATGGGACTGGTTTTTTTGTCTCGCCTGATAAGGCAGGAGACTATATAATCACTTTTCCGTATGTATGTGTGTATGTGTTTTGTGTGTATGTGTGTATGTGACAAATTTGGTTAAAGTTTTGGTTAAAGTTTGCTTTCCGCCTATTTATTCGGAGACTATGAGTTGCACGTTCCTCAAACTTGGTGGGTGGGTGCATCTTGACCCGAGACAGAACCGGTTCGTAATGGTTAGTGGGTCAAGGTCACTGAGGTCATCTAGGGGTCATCTGAGGTCAAATTAGTAAAAACTGTCGTATGGCCATGAAACTTGGTGGGTCCAGTCAACATTTAAAGCCAAATTTTTGGAAGGTCATTTCAAGGTCACCAGAGGTCATCTGAGGTCAAATTAGTAAAAACTGTTGTATGGGCATGAAACTTGGTGGGTACAGTCAACATTTAAAGCCAAATTTTTGGAAGGTCATTTCGAGGTCACCAGGGTCATCTGAGGTCAAATTAGTAAAAAGTGTCGGATGGGCATGAAACTTGGTGGGTACAGTCAACATTTGAAGCCAAATTTTTGGAAGGTCATTTCGAGGTCACCAGGGGTCATCTGAGATCAAATTAGTAAAAACTGTCAGGTGGGCATGAAACTTGGTGGATACAGTCAACATTTAAAGCCAAATTTTTGGAAGGTCATTTCGAGGTCATCTGAGGTCAAATTAGTAAAAACTGTCGATGGGCATGAAACTTGGTGGGTGCAGTCAACATTTGAAGCCAAATTTTTGGAAGGTCATTTTGGGGTCACCAGAGGTCAAATTAGTAAAAACTGTTGTATGGGCATGAAACTTGGTGGGTACATTCAATATTTGAAGCCAAATTTCTGGAAGGTCATTTTGGGGTCACCAGAGGTCATCTGAGGTCAAATTAGTAAAAACTGTTGTATGGGCATGAAACTTGGTGGGTACATTCAATATTTGAAGCCAAATTTCTGGAAGGTCATTTTTGGATCACCAGGGGTCATCTGAGGTCAAATTAGTAAAAACTTGCATGGGCATGACACTTGGTGGGTACAGTCACCATCAGCCAGATAATCGTGCCCAGCCGATAACCGCCAAATTCATTTACCGCTACCAAAAGTAATTGAAAAAGCAGGCGGTCGCAAAAGCAGGCGAGACTCGTGGTTCGAGAACCGCCTTGTTTTCTAACTTACTGCTTGTCCTCATTCTCCTTATGAATGATGCTTTATAGTACTTCTCACTACTTTTTCACACTGCCATATAACTTGAGCACTTCTAAATTGAAACATAGATTTTCAGCCATTCGGATGCAATGTAGCAGAGGCATGAACCTCAAGCTATTTAAACCATCAGATGTACCTGATGATTTTGACATGAAAAACTGTCTTTGTTAAATGCATTGGATCACAATGTAATTTGTGAGCTACATGTATCATGATGTACATGTATGTGTCATATGCATGCCTCTGTCGATCTGACCTGATCAACATGCTAGTCAGTGTGAATTTGATTGAGTACATTTGTATGCATATGATGTATTGTGCACTTTGCTATCTTAAGTAGATAGCACCTGAGACGAAAATTTAGGTATTTTCGTCTCAGGATAGCCCTACCTTTAATCTGAGACGAAAATGTTGTAAACATCACTCTTTGTTAATGGGTGCATTGTGTGTGGACATTTGTGATAGGGGAGATGGTATGCTTTCAAAAATTTTGCAGGCTGCAAGTGGGGGAGGTTTTCAACTTGACAGAATTTAACCAAATAATTATGTGACCATCCTGTCCCCACGAACCCAGTGTAAATTCACCAGTGCTTATTCAGAGAAATGGACCTGGGATAAACATTACAGAAATCAATAGAAATCATGGAATTTCAAGGGCAAAATTGATTTTTGAGCACATCTATTTCCCAAGCAGTTATGGCAAGTGATATATCATTTTAAAGCTTGTTTAATGGAGATTTCAACTGTTTAATAACCTAAGCTACTCAAAAGTGCGACTGTACACTGGATTCGTTGGGGATGATCACATATGGCAACATCTAATTAGTACATGTGTTAAAATTCATCAGGGATCATTTCTTTAACTGGATTGCAAATTGTAGACACAGACAAGCATTTGGGGTTAAAAATCTGGCAACTGACTCATGTTGACCTACATACATGTGTCAGAATTTATATAAATTGTATTTTGACCCTCACTTATCAGTTAATTTTAAAATCAGTAAATTGTCACCAATAAAGAATGGCAGATTGCAAATGAAAAGAGGGAAATTAAGGTGCCATGCAAAGAATTAGGTGTTGTACCAAGATTTGTGGTTTCCCAATAACACATGAGCTTGGTGATGATATGCCCCCTGTCCCCACCTGATTTGTGCTCTTGATGAAAACTTCCCTTATTCTGAAATGAACAAAGTCAACAAGCATTTTCCATGACAAAATCACTGCTACCGTATGAATGAAATTCAACGTATACATTAAACTAAACCATGACCACCGACTAAGAATATGTTTTAGACAAAATTAGTGTTAATTTATATTGCAGAGTCTTTTCAGGAGTTCCTCTCATTCATACTCTAGAGCTAGAATAAATGTACTCTTTTCACAGACATTAAATATGTAAAGTTCTTGTTAGTGTGACACTGAAATCCCGACTGAAATACACACATCTCCCAACACTAGTACAAAAGTGTGGGCAACCTCCTTTATGCCAGTTTGTGTGTCATTACAAATAAAATACATAACATGTTTGAATTATTTTCACTCTGGTCTATTTGCATGGAAGATGCTTGAAATTAACCAAGGTGTTTTTCTCCACCTATTCAACAAACTTTGGAAACTGTACCAATTGATTCAAAAGAGAAAAAGACACTGAAAACTTTGTTTTCCAAATTCTACTTTGATAATTCCAATTATAAATGGAAATGAAAATAGAATTCAAGTGAATATTAGTGTATTTGTGTGCATTCATGTGCATTGAGAGCATGACTCATTGGTTTTCGCGTCTGTTGTTGGCATTCTTGTTCTATTGTCTACCTGGTCTATCAATAGTATGGGGCGTACCCTTAAAGGGTAGTTCACCCACTTGCAGTGTTGCATACAGCAATCCTCTATAAACCCATGTCAATAATCATGAGCACTGTGACATATTTGCTGTTACAGGGAATAAAATACTTGAAAATTCAGTCATTGTGTGTGAAAGTTTCTGTGAATGGAGGTATAGTATTATTTTTTTTTTCATAATTTTCAAAGATTGTGCATTGGACGTGGCTTGGCAATTTTGCACTTTGACATGTATCATGTGAACTGTATGTACATTGTCATAGGAATTCAATATTTATGATGGTTGAATCAATACTTTTACACTTTATGAACATTATTATATTGAGTGATGCTTCCATCAGGCAGGCAATAGTTTCACAGTAAGGTCTAGGGTCCGTTCTTAGAAATAATCACCTTGTTTACATTCGATTGATTGATTGATTGATTGATTGATTGATTGATTGATTGATTGATTGATTGATTGATTGATTGATCAACAGATATATAAAATATGAACACTGCATTGATTGTAAAGATTGTCCAAATCATATTATTTGCTGGGTCATGCTGAATGGTTGATGAATAGTGTAATGCAAATTTCCAATGATAACAAACTTGTGCAATGTCATGTTCAGAGAGAAGTAAGCAACACTCAGAGCATGGAGATAGAAAATAATAACTATTCCATGCTCTGAGTAACATTGCAGTAGCTTTACATTTTAATATGTAAATGAACAACATCTATGTTGATATCAGGCTTGAGAATTTCCAGATTTAATCTTGAAACAATTATGCATTTTAAAATGAATATGTATATTTCGGTCTGTTTTGGGTGTTTTTGCTCAAATTGGCACACCTCTTCAGGCTTTGAACCATTTCCACACTTTTTTCAGGATTTTCTATGAAAGTGTAGTATCATGCTTGTGATATATGATGGTACATGTATATGTCTACAGGGAGACAATGATAATGAAATTCATGCCATAGGTAGGATTGTAAATGTTCCACAATTGTTTATTTTTGTATAATTTTGTTTCAAATGTTAAAATCCTATATAAAGACATGTACATGTACATTGTTTATTTCATTCAGAGGCAATTTACATGTATTCAAGATAATTTATTGTGACTGACACCCACTCATTGAAAATGAGTGTGATAGAAAGTAATAACACCCAAAATGATGATGAGTAGGCCTACATACAGTGATACAAAACCACAGTGTCTGATCCCGGGTGTCTGATAGACTGAAATAGGACATTTTACACTTGATTTAGATCAATGTTTCAAGAATCTTCTTTGATTTGTGTAAATTACAAGAATTAATCTTTGCTACCTGTGAACTTTATGAAATGGGGACAGTAATTGTATTTTCTGCATGTGTACATGATATCAGAAGATATACTGGCAATCATTGGTGCATGGTGAATCAGTCAGTCATTACAAAAGTACAGTGCTTGATGATTTGCACCAAAGGTCAAAGTGAGACCATATTATATTTCCTGGTTTTGTTCACCTGTAGAATTTGTTGTTCAATTTTAAGTATTTTGAAGGGTAAATGATATGTACTGTATTTGACCTAAAATAGCGTGGGCACTTAAGTTAGTCACTTTGGGGGGGGGGGGGAGGATACTTATCAAAAGGATGAAATACAAGGCAAATTTTGATTTTACACATATTTAAGGGGGTACTACACCCCTGTGGTAAATTTGTGACTATTTCTCAAAAATAATAACACACTGGTAACAAAAGTTATGTATATTATTGGGGCAAGGAATCCAATTACTACACTGAAATTTCAGTAACTCAAGACAAATGGTTCAGTATATGATAGGAAATGAGGTACATCCTAGCGGTACCTTATTTCTTATCATAAATAACGAACCGCTTGTCTTGGTTTACTGAAATTCCAGCGTAGTAATTGGATTCCATGCCCCTATAATATACAAAACTTTTGTGACCACTGTGTTATTAGTTTTGAGAAAAATGCAAAAATAGACACAAATTTATCGAGGGGTGTAGTACCCCCTTAATCATTGAAAATACAGTACATCTGAAGGCAAATTTATGAATAATATAATCTATGCCGGAAAGAATGGTAACTTATTTTAACATTTAACAGGATTTAGTTTTACAGGTACATTGGAAAGGGTGCGCTTAGATAGTTGTTACTTGAAAAATTCTGTAGGGGGTGTTTATTGAGGAGAACGCTAAAACGATATTTATAATGCACATGTTTGCCTAATTGGTGTACCATATTTGCTGACGTTAACGTTTCCATGGTTGTTTTGTGGCAGGTACATAGAATTAAAGCTATACTGCAACATTTCCATAAAAATAGATTAGTATTTCTTTTCCATTTACTGTCAGATATGTCCCCTTTTAAATTTGAGCTGAACAACTGAGGTAAAGCAAAGAAAATTGGAATTTACTACCAGCGCCGATGTCACCAATGCGTGTCACTCTGTCCGTCGGTCGTGCTATGGTATGACCCTTTGATATGTGTATGATCGTCCCGCACGCCATGTACATACTATGTTGTGAACTTCGAGTATGTGTTCGGCTAATATTTCCATCATAATTAAGTGATGGTTCCTGCAGGGTTTTTTTTTCAAAATCATCTCGGATTTTGACAAAACTACAGCACCTGAAGTCTTGATTTTTGCAGGATATATTAGTTTAATGAAGTACATCACCACCATGTAAAAAACACAATTTTGAAAAATATTGGGGGTATCCTCAGCAAATGTTACAATATGCCTTTAACTGTTGAATACTACGTATGGTACAATAAACTTGAATATATAATTTTAATGCAAGATCAAGGTGAAATCCTGAATACGGTCAAAATTATACAAAGCTACTGGAAGTACATAAATTGATGACATTACAAGATTAAATCAAAGTCCAATAACCATTTTATTGTTTGTTACATTACAGCCTGGCATGTTGACACACTAGTAGAAGACTGACCAGGAGTCGAACCCACCTAAAACTGGCTGAGTCTCAGTAGAGGTAGCACCGCCTGTCATCATGGTGGTTCTTACAAAGGTTTGTACACTTGTTGTCAAAAATTGGGTAAATTGAGCAAATTTAATTAATTTATTTATTTATTTATTTAATATATTATATATAAATATTGCACATACTAATCAAGACAAGGTAAATAGAATAAAATGCCAGTGAAAAGAATGGGACAAACAGGTGCAAAATCACCTCTAGGACCATCCCACCTTTCGATTTTTGAAAACAAATTATGGAAAAAAAACACCATCACAGCCCCATCCCAAATTAAATAAGCCTGCAATTTATGGTCTCGCTTAGAATAATGCAACAGCACACTTGTTCAGCACACAGAACACCAGAACATGTACACTGTCCAGGGCTTGTGCATAACTTTTTTCGCAGTTGGCCCACCGGACTACTACTGGTCAGTCATGCCAGCAAAGACATCATTTCGGCTAGCAATTGCCCCCAGACTAGTGCTAAAATTTAGCTGTGGTGCCTGACTATTTATTTACATTTGTAAATCTCTTTCTGCAATTTATAAAGGTCACAGCTTTAGAGAAAAAAGTGTTGTGATTGATAATATTGAATTGCAGTAAACAGAATGTGGTAACATATGTGATGTCAGAACAATACCACTGCTGATGAACATGTGATATTGCTCTAATTTGTACCATGGTGTAGTTTTCTAACAAATGTTGGTTAATTTAATTGCATTTTGCTTCTCTCTAAAGCTAGCTGATATTTTATTTTTATTGTTTATTTGAAAGCGACTTAAAATTTGCATTTTGCATGAGAGCAATTGTTTGTCTGTAGCCTTTTTACTCCGCTAAAGCTGATTTATTTTAATACACACTGGAAAAATTGTTACCAAAAGAATATTTTCCAGGGGATCTTTTAAAACAACAGCATTTGTCACAGTTCTTACAATATTTTAAAATATTATAATTTCTCTCTGTTATATTGCATACAGGGAGATTATGTGTGGTTGGAGGACCCAAGGAAGGCCAGGGGGCCTTCAGCCCAGGTCCCCATGGGAGCACAGGTCAGAATTGCAGACACAGGAAAACTACAGCTCACAGATGATGAAGGAAAAGTAAGTGGCAAATGTATTAATACTGCGTAGTGTCAACAACATTTGGTATGCCCAAATACTGCGTAGTGTCAACCACATCTGGTATGCCCAAAACTCCTGAACTGTCCCTTTTCCCCCTCACAGTACATGCAGTATTCGTTGTTAAAAGGTTGCAGTGCCGTCATGTTGCATGCACTTAGGCAATTACCCCTCAACTCAATTGCCTTTCTACCAGTGGCGTAACTTTGGGTCAGGGTGCCCGGGGCGAAAGTAGATCGGGTGCCCCTGACCAATAACTTGTTCAAATAGTGTTTCTGATCAAATTTATTTCATGTTTCAATGCACTTCGTGTTAATAAAAAAAAAGTTTTCATCTTGAAGATTCGTCACTAGCTGCAGTGACGTAGCTAGGGATTGTGGTGCCCAGGGCCAAGATTACAAGTTACCCCCTCTTCCTAAAACAATGTGATGCGGACGTGTGAAAATGTACATAAATACCACTAATTTGGTATAATCAAGTTGAATTTTGGTCTTTCAAATAAGAGTTTATGTTGGAATGCGCGTAAACCGACGAAAAATTTTGTGGAGAAGGGGGCACCCAAATGAGGAGTAAATGTATGTTGGGAAAGGTTTCCACTTCTTTCCTGTAACAAATTATTTGTGTCGAAAGCGTATCCGGGCCCGGGTGCCCCCTTAGCCTGGGGGCGTGGCCCCCCAGAGCGCATAGGAGTTACGCCACTGCTTTCTACACCCAGGTGTGTACATGGGTGCCATTTCCTTTGGTAAACACGATTCATTGTTTAGGAAGAGACGAACACCATACTAAACTGCTTTTGAGTATTCTAGCATTCCACATTAAGATATGTTGTCCACTGTGCAAAAAATTAAAAATGTGTGCATAGCACAAGTTTACATCTGACAATTTTGTTAGACAAATTACCCATGATCCGCAATTGGTTAGGTATTATGTAACTAACGAAGGCTTCGCCATAGTTATGCAATACTTAGAGAATAAAGGTATTGTTTTTAGCCGCTGTTGTGCATCTATCGTCTCGTATAACATGGGCGACATCTCAACGAGGCTAAGCCGAGTTGTTTTACGCCAAAAATAATGATGTCGCGTGTTATATGAGACGATAGATGCACGACAGCGGCTAAAAACAATACCTTTATTCTCATTCTTAAAAACTTCAGTTCAAATAAATATATTAATCATAAGTATACCAAATTCTAATCAAATTAAATCCTACATTTTACAAAGAGTTACCTAGGGCTTAGAATCGATCAGTCCCGTTGTTTCTATGCACCTCCAATTGGTACAAATAGCGCGTACTAGTATCGCGTCGACACGCATACGCTAAAGTGTATGATATTGTATCATATCACACAGGTAAGAACCAATAAGATTGCAAGAACATTCTCAAGTGTTTAAGAATAACCAATCATGGATTTGCTGGAATTTGTGATTGGCAGAATCTTCACACTCAAACTAGGTTTTTTTTATTTACGACTTTTATGCAGCAAAACTACACACCCCCACACTGATGATGTTTCAGGCTTTTCCGTTCTCGTTGTGATGTCAGCCCAACCAAAAAATTTTGTTCCATAATCACCTTTACATTTTCATCTTTTACAGGATCACTGGATTTCACAAGATATTGCGCAAAAAATGCGCACCATGCACATCTCATCAGTAGAGGGTGTTGAAGACATGATTCGACTGGGTGATTTACATGAAGCTGGTATCCTCAGAAATCTGCTCATCAGATACAATAATAATGAGATCTATGTGAGTATATTCTCAGTTGAAATAATATGAATATTATTATTATTATTGCGAGAATCTTGTACCAAATCACTTGGTGTCCCCAGTTTCAGTTTCAACTTAAATGCTTAAGGTTAGCAACTATTTTAAACTGTTGCGATTTGGTAGTTCACAGCATCTTGCGAATGGTAGTGAGCTTTGGCAAAAATTGCATTGATCATTTCATAGCGAGTGTATAGAAGAATTAAAATATCACAGATATACTTTTGTAGGTCCTGTGGTTCTTGAGTTATGTTATAAAGAAGGTTGAAACAACAACACTTTTGTAAAACGTACATAACTCATTAACAACAATAAATCAAGCAAGTTTTCAAAGTATATGATTTGTAGAATAAACTTTTGCAAAACATCAAAGTGCTATTTTTCAATAATATATTGATTTAGATTATGCAAATCGATTTTTTGGCTGCTTCGACCAACTATATACCTAGTCTTCTTCCCTTAAGGATACGATACACGATTTACCGACAAGTTGCTCATTTCGGAATGCGATCATGAATTTTGAAGGAAAAAAAAGTTTCCACAGGCTTCGATGGGACTCGAACCAACGATTCCACGCGTCATTGATTACCAGTCCCGTTCTTTACCGCTCGGCCACGGAGTCAGATGAACAGAAGAGTGTAATAATAAAAGATAAATTTCATAATGCTATCTTTAGCCTTTTGTTTACATAAAAATGATGCATTTTGTAAAGATAGATTGGCCGTTTTATGCATAAATAGCACAAATGTTTGGAAAAGGCCTCAAACAAATAATAAAGACACTGATACGATGATGAAATTGCATAAGTTGCAATTGCATATCTGCGTCGCAATGTTTTGTTTTGATTTTAGGTACTTGACCTTAAAATTTACGACGTTAAGACATTATCATTCGAAATCAACAAAAGATATTTTAGCAGTATATGGCCACATTGTTTTGAACATGTATGTGAAATAGCTTCAACAATGGTTCGCTGCATAATGGTCAAAACAGCCTTGACCTAAAAAAGGGCGAGAGGTGCCATATTTACGGATTCAGGCTAAATTCAAAATTGGTATAAAACGTTTGGTTTTTGATCGATTACAAAAAGTCATTTTTGTCATTAAAAGAAATTGTGTCTGGTGTGAATTACACTACAATTTTTATTCCTGGGCTCTTTGATTTCTTCAAATATTTTTATAATGATAGAGTGAATCCCCTAGCCCTCTATAATTATGAACAAAAGATTGCCTCCCCTTAAACCCATAATTCAAATGAAAGAAGGTTGGAAGTACGTTGTTATTCTTACACACTTACAACCTAGTTGCATTCAAGGGATAAACAGATATTTGAGAGATTTTGAGTTTTGGGCATATTGAAGTTGGATAGAAGAAAATTAGGAAATGTGCCAGAAGTTGGAACTTTTTAACATATAAAATGAACAAGTTGTGTAAGCTCACTACTTGATAGATTTGAACATTGATTTAACATGCGGTAAGTACTTGCCATTTATCTCAAGTGTCACTCAGCCAAAGTCCAAAAAATTGTCATTTTGTTTGTCAATGTTAAAAATGTATATATGTACTTGCAACAATTTAACTAGAATGGAATCAACCGTTGCAAATATATCTGATAAATATGATACACTAGATATTAAAGTCCAACTTGATATCAAGTAGGTACATGTATGGCATAATTTAATGTTGAACACCGCAATAATTGCAAGTGTATAAGAGAGCATAGTGGCATAGTATTATGTCTCCAGCTGGATGATTAGGATTTGATTCCTGCTGGTGACAAATTGATTTCAATCATCTGCTTTCAGTCACTATGTTGTGTTTTACAGGTGAAATATACAGCCTGCTTTAAATATCAGGAAAAAAAATCAATAGACACATCTTTAAAAGTAAAATGGGTTTGGTCAAAATAAGGAAAGTAAAAAAAAGAGAATTGAATGAGCTTTTTTGAACTCTGCCCAGTCCATCACTGATATGTTACTCTTTAACTATATTGATTCATTAGATGACTGTAATAGCTACTCCAGTTGAAATCAGACATCTTCCACACAAGGAGTGTAGATTTCAAATGGAGTCAACCATTTCCAAGCCCAGTAGATTCTAATTTGTTGCAATTATTCCAATTCCATTCAATTTCTTAAATAGGAGTAGAATTTAAAACATCCATTATTGCTCTCTTCCTAACTACGCAATAGTATTTCATAGAGTGTTGGGTTAGCAAGCCCCTCCATGGATAATAACACAAAAATGCAGGTTACTTGTACTCTAAATTAATGTGGATTGAACTATACATGTATAGCCTGTGTTTTATACCAAAAAAATCACAATAAACTTACAATTATAAACACCATTTTCAAATACATGTAATAATCACTGTATGGCTTCTTTAGAAAATAATGACCAAACTCTGTAAATTAGGTTCATGTGAGTTATGGACTGAGCAAGTTTGGAAAAGCCCTCCTCAGCTTTGAATTGTTTCTAAACAAAACATGTATAATTAGATGCAATTTTTAATTTGTGGGTTTGATTTCAGACATACACCGGTACCATCCTTGTTGCAGTGAACCCATACCAAGTATTACCCATCTATACCCCAGAAATAGTATCCTCCTACAAAGATAAGAGAATAGGGGAATTACCCCCTCATATATTTGCTATAGCTGACAATGCTTACTACAGAATGCTGCGTGGCCAAAAGGACCAGTGTGTAATTATTAGGTAGGTAGCAGCAGCCATTGACATGTGATTCATATGAGCTTTGCTCAATTTTGGTCAACCTTCCAATAAAACCCAATGAGATTGGTCTGGGAGAACTTGTATTTGGCCATAGAGGCATCTTAATTATAACAAATGTAGATAAATATTATGGGGCCATTTTAGGAGCAATGTGTTATTATTAGGTAGGTGGAAGTAGGGTGTGATTTTGGTAATTTTGTGCCCGGGTACCCAGCACATTTTTCGAGCGGGTAACCGGGCACCCGAAATTGCAATTCATGTCAAATAATAAGTAAAAAAAAATAAATTTCAAATTCAATGCATTTTGATATCATTAATAGAGTATGACATGAAAACTATGTATCAATTTTTGTATTAAAAACACAAAACAATGTGCAAAATTCAATTTTTTTTTTTTTTTTTTTTTTTTGATCCTAGCATTTAGGTCAAGGTCCAGAGTCACTACAAAACCGAAAAAAAATTTTAAAAAAGAAAAAAAAAAAAATTTTTTTTTTTTTTTTAAATTTTGGGTACTCGGGCAGGGAATTTCCTGCCCGGGTAATAGAATTCTCGGGCGGGACTCGAATTCCCGGGACTCACTCACACCCTTAGGTGGAAGCATGGATGGTGTGATTCATACCCAAGGAGATTAGACTAGGAGAGCTTTAGATTCAGCCATGTTTGTGTGTCACATGTGGAGGCCTCTTAATTATAACAAAAATATAGATTATAATCATGAACCAACTGTATAGAATGAAAAACAATTACAGTTGAGACTCACTTAGCA
The DNA here is from genome assembly GCF_039555335.1 of Amphiura filiformis. Lineage (NCBI taxonomy): Eukaryota > Metazoa > Echinodermata > Ophiuroidea > Amphilepidida > Amphiuridae > Amphiura > Amphiura filiformis. The sequence goes on from NC_092633.1 coordinate 72,075,899, forward strand.
TAATACCTTTGCAAAATGTTTATTTTTTAGCCATGAATTTTGTGTAAATGCTTTTGTCATATTGTAATAGTAATTAAACATAAACAATACCAGTGCTCAAAAGTGATATTTCATCAAGAGAAGGAGTGCGACCATCTCTTAACAATATTTTTGTTATTGCTTTCACCTAGTGGAGAGAGTGGAGCCGGTAAAACAGAGAGTACTAAGTTGATCTTACAGTTCCTGGCAGCTGTCAGTGGACAACATTCATGGATAGAACAGCAAATTATTGAGTCTAATCCCATTATGGAAGGTAAGATGGCTATCTGCAAATTAAATGTTTTTATTTAATCAGACACTTCAAAATCTTATCATAGTTATGACCAGAGCAACTTTAGAACAGTGGTCATCACTGTAACCAAAACCTTAACCTTAATCCTAACCCAAATCCTATCCGTACAACCTAGTCCTAATATTTTTATATAGTTTGATCAGCTCATTATCAGAGAGAATTGTTAGGCTTTTACCTCTATGAAGAAAAGTAGCCCAATGTTAAGAGTGATAAAACCTGTATGGTCTATATTTTGTGTGTTAAAAAAGTATAGGACTTCAATTAAAAAATTATTGAAGAATTTGGCTTGATGTCACAAGACAATTCTCAAAATAAAATGAATTGATATTTATGCGCGATATTATAAGGCCTGCCAATTACGTGCTGATCAAACTATAGGTGGCATTCCTATAGAGTATTGCCTTACATTAAAGATATGTATATCTATCCATTATGTAAACCTGACATTTTTTTGATCTTCTATAGCTTTTGGAAATGCCAAGACAATACGTAACGACAATTCTAGTCGGTTTGGTAAATACATAGAAATTCACTTCACTGACAGAGGGGTAATAGAAGGAGCCAAGATAGACCAGTATCTACTAGAGAAATCAAGACTCATTGGCCAGGTAGGTTGACAGAAGGCACCCATTGTAAGCCAGGATACAAAACAATGCATCAGATGTCAATTCGCCAGGACAAAATAGGATAAAAGACACTTTTCATATTCTTATGAAATGTGAAAAGGTTTGACTGTTTCAAGTTAGCATTTTGTTTCTGTACTGTGAAGGAAATTTATCTTCATACAAAAAGAGAAGACCTGTAATGTTGTACATTGTTGGACTAACACTTGATCCTTACATGTAGTTCAAGTTTTGTGATGTAAACATGATGCATCCGAGGTGTACACACATTGATATGTAGATAATTTTATCTTTTGAATGAATCCATTCTGATTATGTTTTCACTTGCAGCTACCAGATGAAAGGAACTACCACATCTTTTACTGCTTATTAGCTGGATTACCAGAGGATGAAAAGAAACAACTACAGCTCACAAAAGCTAGTGATTACTACTATCTCACTCGGGTTAGTGTACAATTTTGTGTTTATATTAACTTCATGTACTGGGATGTATGATGTCTTCATATGCTCATCATTGAGCACTTATTCTTGCTGTGAACTGTCAATTGTGATGTGATAGGCAAAATTAATTGGATATCGGAAATATTGATTTTGTTATAGTCAATAATATCGTCCTTTGTATTTTATTGTTTTGAGCAGCACTAAAATGGCCATATCTCTTAAACCGTAAGCCCGATTATGATGGGTTTTTCATCAAAATAAAGCTCTGGAAATCAGACTCATTTAGTTTGATCGCATCACAATTTGAGACTAATGAAGTTGCAATATTTTTAACATGAAATGCAGCACATTTTATGCAACTACATAAAAAAAGGAGGGCGTGTCATGGTGATTTAGGGACTGGTGACTGGTAGTGAATATTATTAATTGGTAGTATATGATGATGACATTCTTATTGCAACTTTTCCCAGGTACATTTAGAATTGAGCAAATACAAGTGTTCTATCTTTGAAAGGGGATGTTAAGCTCTCTGGCCTGTGTTCAGAGATCATGTGATAGGTTTCAAAGGTGCATTTTTTTATGACTTTTCTCCATTATCTAATATAGCACAGAGAGAAAACATCACTTGTTATTCAAGGATCGAATAAAGTTATAATTTATTGTATGTTTCTCAATTTACAGGGCAACTGTATTGAATGTGACGGAAGAAATGACAGGGCAGAATTTGCAGAGATCAGGTCTGCTATGAAGATTCTCACATTCACAGACTCTGAGATTTGGGACATTTTCCGTCTTCTGGGAGCTATTCTCCACATGGGCAATATACAGTACGAGGCAAAAGAGATTGCTACTGTTGATGGAACTGGTATCAGAAGCCATGTTGAGACAGGAAGAGTAGCTCAACTTTTGGAGGTATGTATCAATAATTGAACAGCACTTCACAAGTACTGGTATGCAACTAATAGGAAATTGCAATAGTTTAAGCATGTACTACATATTTCCTAAAAGGCTATATGGCATATTTTCAAGCCATAAATCTGTGGTATATCCAGACAGCTAAACATGAAAATCTTGAACTGGACAAAATCAGACAGGCAAAGTGTTTTTGGCCTAGTTTGGTCATTGACATCAATGTGCTGACTCTTTGAGGCAGCTATTTCAGATGCGCAGCTATGCATTGTTATTAAGGGATGTCTTCAAAAACCAAACACTGTGGTTTCCCTCTGGCACCTGGCAGAACAGGCAATTGGGTCTGGTTTCTGTTGTTTGGAACAATAGAATAGCAGTCAACCAGCGACTGGGTTTGAAGTCATCCTAAATGTGCTTGTAGACAGTTGCCAGTGCTTGGAGTGAACCCTTGTGCTTGAAGCTGGGCCTAGTCAAATTAGCTTGCATGTCACTGATTTAACAGATATGTGAGCATTGTTTCTTTCATCATCTTTCTTTACAGGTGAACCAGAGAGCATTGGAAGAGGCATTGACTACCAAATCCACCTTGGCCCAAGGTGAGGTGATCATCTCACCAGTAAATATCAACAAAGCAACAGACATGAGGGATGCCTTTGTCAAAGCCATCTATGGCAGACTTTTTATATGGATTGTGGCTAAGCTCAATGAAGCTACATTCAGAGAAAAATCTGACCCCAAAGGAAAAAGAATCAGTATCGGCTTGCTGGATATCTTTGGCTTTGAGAACTTTGGCAAAAACAGGTGAGAATAGGAGTGAGGGAGTGGGTGATTGGATGGGGTAGGTTTTTGAATGAGTGAGCAAGATGAGAGAATAAGTGAGTCATAAGTGGGTCGGCAAGCAAGTGAGGGTTGGTGGTTTGGTGATTGATTAATGAAGCTTCAAGCCATGTACAATTTCAAATGTGTGTATTTATTTTGACATCAGTTGTTTGCATGATCATGACTGACATCAGCTTCAAAACAAGTTATAAATGTGACACAATCTAACAAAAATGAGCTGTTTGTCACTAAAATTGATATTTTGGATGCAAGTAAAGTCACATTTCCAGAAAGAGTCTTTAGATGGGGTTATATTGTATCAATTTTTCTTTTCACAGTTTTGAACAGATGTGCATCAACTATGCCAATGAGAATCTACAACAGTTCTTTGTCAGACATATTTTCAAACTAGAGCAGGTAAGAAATGTATATTTGGATATCCACATCTTCCGAATGTCTTCCATGCTCAGAATGAGCATTCACTCTAACAATGGCAAAATGCCTTTGCTCTACAAACGAAAATAAATAACACTGCTGTCATCAATTTGTGTAAAGTAGTGGTCTATAGTATATATTGGAGTTGTTGGTGAAAAACCAACAATGATATGTACATCTACAGTTTGAGTTACTTAGCTGTTGTTTATGTTTAACAGGAAAATCCAATTCGCAAAAGGTATCACATGAGATATGGATACAAAGTAGCAAGGTTGATAAATCAAAATTCAAATAAGTAGAATAAAGCTGATGTACACAACTTAAATAAAGATTGAAAGAAGAAACAAAGGAGCTGTTATATCCTTATAACATGATCAATTCTATTTTATACAAACAATCTATAAAGATAATGATATATATACTTTATCCATTGTGTGAAATATTCCTATCAATTAATTTCTGCTTCTGTTCTATGTTTATGTAGGAAGAATATGATAGAGAAGGCATCAAGTGGGCACATATCCAATTTGTAGACAATCAAGAGACACTAGATATGATTGCAGTCAAGCCACTTAACATCATTGCCCTGGTAGATGAAGAGAGTCGCTTCCCAAGAGTAAGTAGAAAATTATTTGCACATTGTTTTCTCTTTGACAATCTGGGGATTTTTTTGCAGGCTGTCATTCATGGTGTTTGCCGAAAAACTAAATTGTAAAGAAGCAGTTTAAAGATTTTAAGGTCGTCAAATCGGTGGTCACAAATTGACAGAATGCTGTGAAAAATACTCATCCTGTTGTGTGGGGGTGGGATGTGTTTTAATTTGTAGTGGTTTGAAAAGAATTCAAGGTGTACACACCCAGAAGTAAAACATATTTCTTATGCAGCCTAATTGTAATCATGAAGTTCTTGACAGCACTAATCCTATCCAATCTGTACTTAATATTAATGACTCATAAATCCTAATGTTTCTGTGTCTTTAACCCCAGGGCTCAGACAAAAGTATGTTGCAGAAGTTGAACAAACAACATGGCAGGAATCCATTGTATCTGATGTCTCAATCTGCTCATGGTACACAGTTTGGAATCAACCACTTTGCGGGCACTGTCTATTATGAATGCACAGGTAAGCTAGATAACATATATATAATGTTTGCAATGTTGGACCAAAAAAATCTTAATTTCCTGCCAGGGGAGGTCATAGTGAAAATATAATCTGTTGCAAGGTTCCTTTTATGCGTAAACCATCGCGTATACGCTCGCGACATCAAGCAGGTGCATAAGGACCTTGTGTAAAATAATACACGCTGGATGGTTACCAGTACGCTTAATTTGTAAAAGGAAATCTGCAAAATATTATAATATTGCATAGTTTTTTAGCAAAATTTACAAAGAAATTCCAGAATTTTGGCAAATAGCTCAATTTGAACAGAAATCATTTGAGTTTCCAGTACATTATAACAGCACTAATTTACATTACTTGCTATGGGGTATAGCCACAAAATAGCTGCAGATGCAACTATCAAGTTATGTTGTTATCATATATGCAAAAGTAATAGTAAATTCTGTTTGGACCATTGAATTAGATTACTAAAATGCAGGCCTACTCCATCATGTCACTCTTTGAGGTATAAATAGCCTAATTAGATCCTCCAGACACATGTAGTTTTGCCATGCCCTTGTAAATAGTGTGTGTTTGTTTGCAATGAATGTTATGCCGATTAAGCAAGCATACAAAGCGATACATGTGCAAACGTTTGTGACTCCTATGCTTTAAGATCCCCAATATCGTTTGATTCCTGATTTTCACCAAAAATATTTGGTGGTAGGTGCACAATTTTGTTCCCTGTCAGTGGCAATCCAACATGGCAGATTATCCATAGAAATTGTATCGAGTGTGGCCTTTTTTTCTTCAGGTTTTCTGGACAAGAACCGAGACACCTTCAATCCAGACTTTGTGCAGTTGATTGACACATCTGGCAACAAGTACTTAAAGATGCTCTTCAAAGCAGACATCAAAGCATCAGGAGATACACGCAAGAAGCCCCCTACTTTGGGAGCTCAATTCAAGAAGTCCCTGGATGCACTGATGAATACTCTTGGAGCATGCCAGCCGTTCTTTGTGAGGTGCATCAAACCAAATGAACTCAAGAAACCTATTGTAAGTGGTCCATTTCTTTATTGTGTCTACGTTGTTGGCTTTATGGATGATATCAGTATTGCATTTCTGATTAGGCATATTATGAGTTGAAAGTTGCATTCCTGTGACTTTTCCATTGAACTGTATGTAATATTATTATAACGCTAGCATGCAAAATGTGAGCTACATCTTAATGTCATGAAAACCTGTGGAAACACCAAATCATCACTTAAAATTGCAACAAGAAATATTAGGAAGAACTGGATGGGGGATGCTTTGACTTCATCATATGCTGCTTTCACATAGGTTAAACAACCTTGATACCCATTCCTACATGTACCATGCTGTTATCCTTTTGATATGAGAGGCAAAAAAATAACACATTTGGGCTAACAAAAGCCAAACAAAAATCTTTCAGCCCTAATATTTTGCACTGAGACATTTCTTAGCATAATGAAATATACATATATGATATGATGATTATTATTTTCTGAAATTGTCTTACATTATAGATATTTGAGAGGGAACTTGTCTGCAGACAGCTGCGGTACTCAGGAATGATGGAGACAATTAGGTATGTTTTTAAGGCAAAATATGAAAAAAGTAGCTAGGATAACATATCTCTCAAATTCTACCTGTTGGTCATCAGATGATCATGATGTTGTGCATAAAATTTCAGGTGCACATACATGTATAGCAACCAGCTTTACCAAGAGAAAACATAGCAAATGTCGGTGTTTTATGCCTTATCCTCTCTGTATGACGTCAGCCCAACTAATAGTAGGGATGCCCACTGTCAATACAGTTTCCACTAGAATGATTTTTCGTTCACTGTGTGCGTGGACTCACACACGTATTGTCTATGGAGAAACTGATCGATACAAGAAATCCCAGGCCTGTTAAATGGCATACATGACTTGTTTTGATCCAAATGTAGGCCTATATCAGGGTGTTTCAAGAAATTCCTGATTCCACCAGAAAACATTAACCAAACTTTTTCCTGTTTGGTCAGTAAATAGAGAGGACCTTCCTTCATGAAGAGATCAACTTTTTTTATTGAAAAATTTAATGAGATGAGAACTACAACAGGTTGAAGTGACACCATTCCGTTCATCAGGTGTTCAATTCGTAATTATCTCCGAATTTGGAGTGAATCAGACAAGCAAACTTACATACTCATAAAATTTAACTATTTATGAAGACAAAATGTGTAGGATGTTAAGAAATTTAAGAATGTTTAAGCCTACTGCATGGCCCATCTCAAATCATGCACTTCCCGTGCACTTCTCACTACCATGTCCATTTCATATGCTATCCATGATAATCCATCATGGCTTCCATGCACACACAGTGTATTGCTCAATGTAGTAAAGATAACCTTTGAGTTGGAGCAAATTTCTCAAAATTGGTAGTGGTTAATGTTACCAAACTTATGCCATGATGAAATATAATAATTTTGGAAGATAAAATGTGCTGACCTTAAAAGATTGAACAATGTTTAAGACTACCGCTTTTCATTTGAAATAATGCACTTATTGTTCATCTCCTCTATGGAGATATTTTCCATGGCGGCCATCTATGACTATGCTTGAGGTTTCACCAAACAAACCATGGGTTTTGAGGTCTTATATTTTTTGTTGTATGTCAACAAAATCGATTAAATTTTCAGGATGATCTTATTTTCATGTTGTTATAAGCAAATATAATGTTCCAGATAAGCTAGTTAATAAATACATTAAGAAAAAGTACCTTAAAGTTGCACTTTCTGTTAGTATTCCTTTTTGGACTTTAACTTTTTAACATGTTCTAGCAGCCCTATATAAAACCGTGACACTCGAAAGGCCATATCTCTGGAATGAAACGTCCGATTAAGATTATTTAAACGCCAAAATATTTCTTTCATCAATTCCCAGCCAATAAGTTAGGTCTGAATCAATTTAAAAGTACTTCAATTTTTAGTGGACATGCCTACTAATAGAATATAAATTAACAAGAACAGAAATAATATGTAGCAGACTTTGCTAAAAAGTTATTTTGCTGTCATTAATGCTCGTTTGCTATGTCTTTGGTGCAGAATTCGACGTGCTGGGTATCCCATCCGACACACATTCAAAGAGTTTGTGGATCGCTATCGTATGCTTTGTCCGGGCATGAAGCCTTCACACATGGAGGACTGCAAGTCTGGTAGCCAGAAGATCTGTAAGATTGCTCTAAACAACGAAGACTGGCAGCTGGGTCATCACAAAGTCTTTCTCAAAGTAAGAAGACATTTGTTTGTTTACTGTATACTTGTTTCTGTGAAGAATCAAGCCAATCAAATTTTCAGGGAAAGTTGAATTGTCATGTAGTTGTAATGTCTATAGTAAAACAGTAGAATAGTTGACTCATGTTTTGCTGGTACCCAATTGTTTCCCTAGGATGCTCATGATCTGATGCTGGAGCAAGCCAGAGACCAGGCGCTAACTGACAAATGTGTGCTGATACAAAAGGTTGTGAGGGGATGGTTCTACCGGAGACGATTCATACAGATGAAACGGAGTTGCACTGTAATACAGAAGGCATGGAGGAAATTTGCACAGAGGATACGATATCTCAAGGTTAGATATTGTATAGTGGGACATTTTAACTGTATTATTTTTTTTAGTGAATTTGCGGTATATTGTATCGGTGGTCATAAATATTATTGAAGGCTTTTAAATATACAGGTCTGATGTGAACCACAAAAAAACCCATAAAAATAAAAAACCTCATTGCCCATGTACATAAATTGTACCCAGGTTGAATGTGTGGGCCTGTAATTGCAAATTATTCAGATAAATAATATCAATATCTATAATGGTACAGTAATAAAACAAACAGTCTCAAAACTTCCTGCTGTGTAGCGTGTGAAACTGCATTTAGATAATAATAAATGATTAATCGTTGTGTATCTTAACAGATGAAACGAGGCTACCTGCGATTGCAAGCTGTTATACGAGGGCGGATTTTGACATACAAGTATCAGTTCATGCGGAAGCGCATTGCTAGCTTTCAAGCTAAGTGTCGTGGCTTCCTAATCCGCAGACAGACCCAGCGTTACCTTGGTGGGGTGGTCAAAGTACAAGCTTACTTCCGTATGGTGCTAGCTCGAAGGAAATACCGAAAGCAAATTGTGGAGGTGAGTATGCGATACCTTTTCCACACTCAAGTCAAAGATGGTAGAATGGGTAATGTGTAGTAACCTTTTGTAAGGCTAGATACTCAGTTACTACTGGAAGACATTGCATCAAACGCAGGCTCAAACCATGTGCTCATGTTTTTCTATTAGTCTGGATAAAGTTTTAATGAACCATCTGATGACCTCCTGATTCTGGAAAATCGCCTCCCTCAAGAATTTGTATCCTACTAACAAGATATAAGAGACGTTTTTCATTGATTTTTCCTTAGTACCGAGCCCGCATGGAAGCTGACGAATCCGTAAACAAGAGGAAGCAAAACTGAGAAAGCAGCTGGGTGCTAAAAAAGCCAAAGAAGAGGCTGAAAGACGCATGCAGGTAACCCACAATAGGTTTAAACTATTTCACCTCTTGAGCAACTAATTTTTCGGAGCAGAAGAAAAATAAATTGATACCAGCTATGATAAGGAGTACGAACATAATATGAACATAAACACTACATACAAGGATGTGCCATTCCAGTAGTAGTTTGCTTTTCTTAGACCTGGGTCTGATTTCGTGCTGACAAATCTCTAGATACAGACAGGTCCGTATTATTTAGAAAAGTGCCAAATATTTTGAAAAATTTGTCTCTAGTTGGAGCAAAATCAGTAGAAATGGGTACCCTCTTCAAGAAAAATCACCAAAATGGGTTTGGGTTTTGAGACCTCATCAGTGCACCTACTGTCCACCAAATGTTAATACCCCACTTACACACAATCTCAGCATTTTATATATATTGCATATCATGGACTTTTGTTTTCTCAAATCAGCAACGTATCGAGGACATGAAGCGTGAGGAAGAGAATAGAGAACAGCGTGAAAAGGAAGAGCGTCAAGCCAAGGTGGCTGCCATAGCAGATGCTGAAAGACGTCGCAATGAGGATAGGACGGATGCAGAGGTTGTTGATGAAATCTTTGGAGCGATTGTGGATGGAGATGGAGCAGGCTCAGGACCCAGAGGATTTGAGGTGAGAAACATCAATAACCTGCCTGCAGAAATATTGCTTTATCTACTATCTGCTATTGTTGTTATTGATTTGACGGAATGAAAGTCTATCAAGTGATAGAAGTCTATCAAGTACAGTTTCAACTATTTTGTATTTTCCGCATGTTGCATAAATACTATTTTGAAACCAAGCTAGAAAAGTTACTTTTCTGCTATTATTTTGCCTCCATAATGTTGGTCAACTTATTTTCTATCTCTTGCCACCTGTGACAGGATTTTGAGGCGTCTCGTGCAGATGCTCTACAAAGAGGTCCAGATGATACAACGCTAAGATTGACAGCACCGGATGTAGAGGAAGACATCTCACAGTATAAATTCAACAAGTTTGCAGCAACATATTTCCAATCTGGAGGCACTCCATCCTTCATTAAGAGACCCATTAAGAACCCGCTGCTAGATCTGAAAAATGAAGGGGATCGACAGGTGAGTAATTGTTCGCAAATAAATCAATATTTGTATCCCAAGATATATATACAATACGGGAAACATGTCTAATTGGTTTTGTTTGGCCTGGGATCAGACACTTTGAGTAATATCCACATTGGGGTGTATTTTGGTGATGTTGGATGTAAAATGTTAGACCAAAATGGTAGTAGAAAAAGTTCTTTGCCCAACAACATTATATCTATATCATTATCAGTTTATTGTTTACCAGAGATTTCTGTATGTAATACGATATTTGGAGTTGTGTTTATTATTGAAATAACTAAAAACTAAACGATACAAACTATCTAAGCTCTACACTTGTGTTTTGTGTTGAACAGGCTGCCCTTGCAGTGTGGATAACCATTCTACGGTTTATGGGTGATCTGCAGGAACCCAAAGCTACAGCATCAATGGCTGACAGAGTAAGTATCAAAATCAACAAACAGATGTAAACAAATGCCACAGAGAACAATTGTTGTGACTGGCTATCCATTTTGTTTGTTTTTTGATATTAGTTTTGGTTAATTACCTAAAGTTATGAATGTTATGTTTCTGTTTGTTCAGCTTAGTATAATCCCACTCTTTCAAAAAACTTTTATTTCAAGATCTTTACCATCAAAAACCTAGGATTACGTCATGCTTGTGTGCATAAACTTCCTTGCAGATTCGGTCGTTTGACTAAGATATCGTTAAATACGTATTTTCCCGATATCAACAGCCCGAAATTACAGCACTGTAGCTTATGGGCACTGTAATATATGAAATTATTCCTAACTCACAAATTAATTGAATGTCCGGATCAACCAAAAATATTTAAAAAAGCTTTTTTGTAAGCATTTTTTTGTAGATATCTATTGAACCATACCTTAAAAGAGTATGTTAGAATCACAAAATGCCCTGTAATATGTCCTAAATCCGTTCTTGTTTGGAAAGTAAGAATGTAAACTAGATGTAGAATATCAAATTGTGTAAAGTTGAGATATCACTTTACAAAAAAAAAAGAATTTTTTGAACAAAGGTAACCAAAGCAACCATTGCCATATAGAACCATGAGATATCTTATTTTTCATGAGTGTTTCCATCATTCTTTTATTTGCTAATATTTTACTTGTTTTTAAATCATTGGTTTCCAATTTAGGATGGCAAATCGGTGATGACCAAAATCTACAACACCCTAGGACGCTCCCGTGGCAAGAAGGAATTAGCAGAAAACAACCACTTTGGTGATGACATTCCTGTAAGCTTCATTTTCTTGGTCAAGTTATTATACTGATTATTGTAAACTTGTAGTGCTGGCTTGTTTGTTGAAGTTTGACTATCAGTCATTATAAGTGTCCAATATAGCAAAATAATAGAAACTCGAACTACTACATTTTCCATTTTGAACACAAGTGCAATTGGATTCATTAACCCTAACCGTACCAAACAACAAAAAACCACACTTCACAAAACATAGGCACAGGCAGGTATCCCACGTAATATGATTGCGTCATCATGCGAACAGTCATATGGTCGCGGAAAGCTTGGCCAGGCAAGCTGCACCCCCGTGGCAAGGTAGGCCCGTGCACGTGTCTGGCACCCGAAGGGTCACTGGTTCAAAACCGCACCCGAGAAAAAAAAAGTTTTCTCTTCTTCTTCCTTCCTTCACCCTCGCCAAAAAGCAGCGAGGGTGTTATGGTTAAGAACCAAAACCTGACAGTTTCCCACTCTCCAGGGCAATTTCATCATGAATATGAAAGGGAAGGATTTGGTTGTGACTAGATCATATCCATTTCCCAGCATTATGTATAGGGTCAGTCCATGTCGAAACAGATTGAGTGTACACCCACCCTCTTGGATTTTGCTCTCCTTTGGCTCAGGGTACCTTTCATGGATCCCTAGGTGAGGTCACAAGAAAAAATTCAAATTCCATTTCGTTTATGAATGGCGGGCAATCAAAGTTTGGCGACCTCGACCAAAATTGTGAATTTAAGGGGTCCAAATGACAAAGTGCTCTCTTTGAGGGGCACTTTCTTCTTAATTGAATCAGTTGTGATCCTCTTTTTGAATGTGGTCACTCACTGGCTGTGTCTGAAATACCTAATGCCAAAAAAAGATAGATTTGAATTTCGTTGGGATTTCAGAGGGGTCAAAATCAGCACTTCGTACTGTTCAATCAAATTATCTTGATTTTGAAGGACCCATGATAATGTCACAGTGCACTTATAGGTCCTAATTATGTTCAGAATGGATTAACCATATGCCAATGTCTATGAGCAATTAAAAAAAGAGAAATTTCTAGACCCCTACAGAATTTTAGGCCACCCCTAAAGTGGTTCAGCCACAAATGGCACTTAAAGTCGGCAAATTTTGACCCCTAATAACTTTAGGTGTACACCAGATATGAATTTCTAGTCTTTTGCATCTGAAAGAATGTAGTTTAATGTTACTAGGAACATAAGATTTGTTTTGTATTTTTGTGTTTTAGTATTAAGTTGACGCTTTCAAAAATAGTCATTTTTGCCTAACATACCATGCATACAGGATACGGTACAAAATGCCAATTTTAGTATGGTATTTTTTTATATTTTTGATCACTTTATAGCCATTTGTATTATTTATCCTGATATTTCAAGTTGCTCTTGAGTCAAGTAATAAGAAAAAACTACTTTCTAATCCTCTGTATGGATTTTTAAGGGGGTCAAAAATGCACTTCCTGGCAACGATGCACATGCAAAGTACAGGTTTTGGGGGTCAAATTTTCAGAATGCTCCCAATTATGTCAAGTAATATATCAAATTACTCGTATGGTCATGTGGATTCCAAAAATGTAAGTTTGTTATGTGTCAGACCTTTCAGGAGGGCGCTATGACTGAAAAAATGTTCATAGGTCAATGACCTTTTGAAAGTATCAAAACACAAAAAATACAAAACAAATCTTATGTTCCTAGTAACATTAGACTACATTCTTTCAGATGCAAAAGACTAGAAATTCATATCTGGTGTACACCTAAAGTTATTAGGTGTCAAAATTTGCCGATTTTAAGCGCCATTTGTGGCTGAACCACTTTAGGGGGCCTAAAATTCTGTAGGGGTCTAGAAATTTCTCTTTTTTAATTGCTCATAGACATTGGCACATGGTTAATCCATTCTGAACATAATTAGGACCTATAAGTGCACTGTGGCATTATCATGGGTCCTTCAAAATCAAAGATAATTTGATTGAACAGTATGAAGTGCTGATTTTGACCCCTCTGAAATCCCAATGAAATTCAAATCAATCTTTTTTGGCATTAGGCATTTCAGACACAGCCAGTGAGTGACCACATTCAAAAGAGGGTCACAACTGATTTAATTAAGAAGAAAATGCCTCTCAAAGAGAGCGCTTTGTCATTTGGACACCTTAAATTCCCAATTTTGGTCAAGGTCGCCAAACTTAGATGGCCCGCCATTCGAAACGAAATTGAATTTGAATTTTTTCTTGTGACCTCACCTAGGGGTCCATGAAAGGTACCCCTGAGCCAAAGGAGAGCATAATCCAAGAGGGTGGGTGTACACTCAGTCTGTTTTGACATGGACTGACCCTATATACCAATATAAAACAAAACCAAAAAATGAAGCAAAATCAAATTTTATTGATCTCTAACTTATAATTGTGCTGAAAACCTCAAGACTATTTTACACTGCTAAACGGTGTTCCTTTCTTCTAATCCTAACAGCCTCATTTAACACAAGGAACTGGTACACAAGGAAGAAATAAGAGCACCATGCGAAAGAAACTGGTATCCCTGACTCTCAAGAAGAAGTCAAAGTTGACGCAAGAAGTGGCTGACAAGATTAGAGAAGGAGAAGAAGTGGATTATCACAATAACATGCTGATTGACAGGCCAACCTCCAACCTCGAAAAATTGCACTTTATCATCGGCCATGGTATCTTGAGACCAGAACTAAGGTAGGGAGAAGTTGTACAGTATGAGGTATACTTGGTTGATTAATAATAGATACGATGCAACTTCCCTTTATTTTTGTTTTTGTGACCTAATGTGATCCATCAAGCTAAACGAGGACAAAGTCATGATATTGATAATAACGTTGTTTGCACATGTGAGACAAATCATGTAATTAGCTGCTCAAAGTAGGTAATAGTGTTTCCAATGGATGAGGTACAGAACACCAAGGATACCTAGAATATATAAAAGCAGAAAGATTTGTGCCAGGTATACCAACTTGATGTGAGGAAAAATTAAATAAAAACTAATTGCTCTTAAGGGGGTACTACACCCCTGCCCAATTTTAGCCTATTTTTGGATTTTTCTCAAATTATAGCGAATTGGTGACAAGTAAGATATGTATATTATAGGGGCAAGGACTACAACTACTACACTGGAAATTTTATTTCAGCACAGACAACAGTTGTGGAGTTACAGTCAAAAATGAGGGAAAAGCAATTATCACCCTGATGTGGCAGCTGCATTTATGTGGCGTCTTTTAGCTTGTGCATGTGTTCACCAGTGTCTTGAGTGAATGCAAGCAATTTGAATCTGCGTTCAATGAAATGTGCGCTGATGTCACTGCCACATCAGAGTGCAAAATGGTATAGATGTAAATTGGAGTCTTTAAAATCTCATCTACAAAGGTTGAGTTATCATGCCCTTTTCAAAAATGTTAAAACATATTATCTGAGCAAGTCAAAATCCTGGCAAGCAAGTTGGGAATCAGCTAGAACAACTGGTCAAAGCATAGCCAGCAGGCAATTTGGTAAACAGTTAGTAAACCCTGCATGTAACCTTGTGTGTGGGTGTAGAAATGTAGATGTGTGGGGGTGTGTACATGTACTTGTTTAAATGTTGGGTGTGTGTGTTGTATAAGACCGTGACATAAACATTTGATCCTTAAGCTTCTAGTAGCATAGCTTTACAAGCAAATTTACTAATTCATCTTATTTCTGTTATTATTACTAACATATACTAATCTTGCATTGAGTTAAATACCTGCATTTCTTGCTTAAATAACATTGTATATTTAACCCAAGGAGGTGAAATCAAAGAGTACTGACTCTGCCATGTTTGTGTGTCGCTTATGGAGGCCACTTAATGTACCTCCAATTATTTTGCTATGCGACCGCAAAATTTGATTCAAAATCTGTTTTTGTTTACGTTCTGCATGTAACACATTCTGCCATAAACACGCTAACGCTGCACGCTCAAACTTACAGGCAAAAATTATTGTTGGATTTTGAGCTCTTAGCAATGAATGCCGTGGGTACATCAAGTGACCTTTCATAGCTAATATAACCTAAATGATTTAATTATTAAAAAAGCTGCTATTTGCACAATACCACCATCATCATCATTAAATTCTGTTAATATTCACAACGTGCAAATGTGGCCCAAATTGAATGGTCTCTACACACGCTACACATGTGCAGGCAAACACATGGCACAAATTTAATGCAAACATACAAATACACGAACACACTGGAACACTCACTTTACATATCCATGCAATTTTGATAGCATATTATACAAACACATATACACAATTGTGATTAAGTTATAAGGTTGGTGGTTAGATAAATGATATAAGAAAGCAAATGCATGATAACACAATACTAATCCATTTGATTATAACTCATACTGTTTTCAAGCATTTTTGTACCATTTTATTTTCAATACCATTTATGTTGGTACCATTTTTATGTTTGCATGACTTGGCATGACTTCTGCACGTGAACCTAATTTTTACAACAGAGATGAAATATACTGCATGATCTGCAAACAACTGACGCATAACCCATCCAAGAGTAGTCACGCTAGAGGATGGATCCTACTCTCCTTATGTGTAGGATGCTTTGCTCCTACAGACAGGGTAGGTTCACATCAACAATGTGCATATGATGCATGATGTCGTGTTTAATAAGCTTAAAACTTAAACATGTAGCATGATTTTTCAGAAGCCAAAAGGTTTTAATACTGTTTATGCTAACAAAAAGCTGAAAAATTGTCATTATAAGCAGTGTTGTGTAAGCTTATAATAGGTCAGATATTATAGTGAATAATACTTGCTATGTACTGACAAATATTGGTTTTAATTCATTTGGTGATTTTTACGATGTTGACAACCTGTAGGGGGGTTACCCTACATGTATTACATGACCATGTTTGAAATGTTTAATGAATACACAGAATTACAGACATTTGTAATGAATCCACACCTAATATTTTGAAATGGTAGTAGTATCCTCTGTTAGTCCGAATGTGGTTGATTCCTGCTGTCACCCACTAGTATGTTTTTGAGGTGTGTGGCTTACTATGACATATGTTTCGAAAAATGTTTGATTCTATGAATAGTGAACTGTTGTGTTATTTAGAGCCAAGTATAATTTGAGGATACTTAAAATACAAGAAATAACACTAAACCACTATAGGGCATAGGCAAAATCATTTTAACTATTCCCTTTACCATATTTTAGAATTGAAATGTTACAGATTATTTGAAGAAATTAGTGACATTCATCACATTATTTTGATTCTATATGTGAACCCAGTGTGGTTGATGGTGATGATATTAGACATTTTGAGTGGAATTATTACAGTTGGGAAAAGAAATTCACTTGCATCTTTCAGTTTGCACCTTGAGAAGCCTTGTCATCAATTTGCTTAGATTTTTTCCATTAAAAATATCTCATAATAAAGTTAGTGATTTGGAGTGTGTACAATTTTTGTTCACCATAGTTTGTTAAGTACCTTCGGTGTTTCATCCATGATGGTCCACCAGGCTATGCACCATACTGTGAGGAAAGACTCAGGAGGACATTTGGTAATGGAACAAGGAGTCAACCACCTAGCTGGTTGGAATTACAGGTAAACACATCTTGCTGAAAATTGGTTACTTTTAAGAAATGAATGAAAGCATATTATATTCAGAATATTTTTGATTAAAACTTTGAAATGGATGGCATGATTGCAATTGGTAGCACTTACAAAATTAAAGATCAAAATGTGTTCATTGCACAAGAATATACTAATTATTATTGATGTCGCAAATTATACTTGGGCAGTAATCATATCAGAGAAACAATTTGGAACCATTGACAACCCCAAGAATCCTAGTACTTGCTGAAAGTCATTGTTAAACAGGTTTCTCTTTTCAACTAAGAGGACATTTAATGAGTAAACCTAACTTTGTATATCATGATACCACTTGCATTGTAACTGATTTTTTTATGTGATGTACATCCACAGGCCACTAAATCCAAGAAGCCATTGATGTTACCTATCACATTCATGGATGGTACCACCAAGACATTGTTAGCAGACTCTGCAACAACAGCTAGGGAGTTATGTCAACTCCTGGCAGAGAAAATTGGCCTCAAAGACCAGTTTGGATTCTCACTCTACATTGCTCTCTTTGATAAGGTATGTTCAGCCTCCGCCCCCCTTTTTTTTTAAAAATAAATTGATTGAAAACAGAATTTGAACATTTAAGTTGCTAAAGGTGGAACCTGGTAGACTTGGAGTCACTCAGAGTTTCCAGTCTAATCCAATTAGAGTGAACAAACTATAGTGATTCATGGTGAAACCTGTCAGGTTAGCACCAATATTTTGCTTTCAAAATTTGTGTACAATTCATCTGAACATTGCTAAAAGTTTGTGCCAAATATCATTTATTTTCACTTTCATATAGGTATCTTCATTGGGAAGTGGTGGTGACCATGTTATGGATGCTATATCCCAGTGTGAACAGTATGCCAAAGAGCAAGGAGCCCAGGAACGCAATGCACCATGGAGACTGTTCTTCCGTAAAGAGATCTTTGCACCATGGCATGATCCTGCTGAAGATCCGATTGGTACCAATCTCATCTATCAGCAGATTGTCAGAGGAATCAAGTTTGGAGAATACCGATGTGAGAAGGTAAGGAACAATTTATGGGTCACACTTTTGGAGCAAATTTAGAATAGTGGAGACCACTCCAACCATAAACCTAACCGTAACCCTAATTAGACCCAAAAAATTAGAAATCTTGGGTCAGGTTTTTTTTTTTTCCCCAATCACTTTTTTAGAAGAAACCTTAAATTTGGACAGAATCAAAGACATTTTATACTTGTTATTCACTCATTTTATTTATTAAATGCATATTTGATTAAAAACGGGCAGTATTTCCATTTAAATTCACTCCAAAATCGCACAATTTTTTACCATAAAATGATCAAGCATTTGTCAATGCTTGCCTTTTCAAAATGGAGGAAAAATGAAGGAAGAGCCCATGAAAAAAAAAAGGATCGACCTACCGACCCTCCAAATTTTTGTCTTGATGGAAGGGCAACCAAACCTTTTTTTTTTTGGCCTTATAACCCCAAATCCTAAACCTTGATCCTACTCCCGAATTTTAATTTTGTGGAGTTGTGGCAGTTATTCAAGTCTTTCCTGACTTTTGTTTTGAGAATACTGACCGGTTCACAACAAACCAAGAACAAATGGAACTCTGACCTGTGTTCCACATAGAACACATCAAATTAACCAATTTTTTGTGCCTAACTAATGATTTTATCCCACAATGCATTGTGTTTACAGGATGCTGATCTGGCATGTATTGCTACCCAGCAATACTATGTGGACTATGGCTGGAGTATGGTTTATGATAGACTTATGGGATTGCTGCCTACATACATTCCAGATAATGCTATCTCAGGATCAAAGACAATAGAACGGTGGGCACAGTTGGTGATGCAAGAACACAAAAGTGTAAGTTACTTGAAAATTTATTATTCATATTCAAATTTTTGCTGAGATATGAAGCAATTCCAGCATTTTCAATGTTTAAAAATCCTTGGTCTTAGCAACAACAAAATGAAAAGGCAGTAGACGATGTGGCAAAAACAGCACTAAGAACTAAGAGTTTGGAGAGACCAAATGTTTGGATAGTAATACAACTGTAGAGCAAAGGTCCTTGGGCCAAATCTCTTTGATGCCTTTCCCAAGTTAGGAGTAGCTGCAAGGGCTTTTAGAATGGTTCCACAAATTGTACTTGCCTTTGAGACACAATGCTATTATGTGGCAAAATATTTGCTTTTACACTTAATCAGGTTGTCTTTTTTATCAATTTCTTCCTACATAGAGCTACTATGTGAAAGACAAAGTGGACCCAATGAGAGTCAAAGAAGATGTTGTAAACTACGCCAAATTCAAGTGGCCGCTTCTCTTCTCACGCTTCTATGAGGCATACAAGTTCTCTGGTCCAAGTCTGCCTAAGAATGATGTGATAGTTGCAGTCAACTGGACTGGTGTGTATGTGGTAGATGACTTGGAGCAGGTGTTGTTGGAATTGACATTCCCAGAAATCACACAGGTGTCTAGCAGCAGGTAAGTTGTACTGGTTAAAGTAGACATGCGCCCTCAGTTAATCAATGTAGCTGGTGACCGACTGAGAAATTAACATTTATTTTTGTAACTGATTCTGCAATATTTTTTACAAGTTAATCTTAAAATTGGCATACTTTAAATGATTATGTAATATCCTGTTATAATGGGCTTATCAGAAGCAATTATGGTTTAGGTGGTTTTAAATTTAGGCTGATAAAGGTCCTGCAAGTGAATGAAGCCACATCCATGAAATGTGGTAAATGATTTATTGCACTGTACTCTTTCATTATTTATTTAATTTTCAGGACTGGCAAACTACATGGCCAAAGTTTCACACTGTTAACAGTAAAAGGTGAAGAGTTCACATTCACTTCCTCCAATGCAGAGGACATCAGAGACATCATTGTGTTCTTCTTGGAAGGCATGAAGAAACGATCTCGCTATGTTGTTGCACTCCAAGACAACCCCAGCCAAGGTAGGTCTCTTCAATACTACTTCTGTATGCTAACTATTTATTCATATGATTTAATTTGTTATAATCCTCCATACCATTAGGGAAAAGGGGTGTTCAGATACCAGCTCACAAGTTGAAGAAGCATCATATTTTCCTTATAGCAAGAAGCACCTTATATTGGGCCATAGACCAGTCTGCTTAATATGTAAAATTACATCCGATAAATGTTTTGGCTGGTGCTAGACAGAAGACTGTATGTGTAGGGAAGAATTAGTTCCTCTTGTCCCAAAACAGTAACAACAATAAATCAATAACAAATGGGGATCTTCATTGAATTATTCAATCAATTTATTAATTTATTCACCTACAGGTGAAGGTTCGTCCTTCTTGAGTTTCCAGCGTGGTGATCTCATCATTCTGGAGCAAGACAATGGTGATGCAATCATGAATAGTGGCTGGTGTTATGGAGAGAATGATAGAACAGGTCGTAAAGGAGACTTCCCTGCAGAATGTGTCTATGTACTACCTACTATGACTAAACCAAGTCCAGATGTAGTGGTAAGTTGAGTGTTAATTTGACAGAAATCGTAAATAAGTCAATTTTGGAAATGGGAATTGTGGTCTATATATTAGGTACTCCTGTTCGCCAAATGAAATATATACGTGTGAAAACGCAATGTTCAAATTGGCAAATAACCTTTGACAGAAAATCTGCTTACAAATTGATGCTAATGACATTTTCTCTATTTTTTCCCAGGCAATGTTTACCATGCAACCAACAGACATGTCAGATAGACTTGGCCCATCTGAAGTTGCCATTCCATCAGAGCAACTGAAGAAACAACATACATTAGAAGAGTTTGCCATTGATCACTTTAGGTAAAATTTAATAATAGAACAAATTGACAACATAGGAACATAGCTAGGGGTAGGTGGAGGGAAGATACCCCTTGGAAAAATGAGGTGAAATCAGAATAGAAAGAATGAACATTTCTGCCAATTTTGGAAACTGTCCCGCTAACCAGGGCCAAATTGTCAATGACTAGGCTTAACATCCATTTAACACCCATCTGTGAATGCATTGGTTCAGGCATTACCATAACAATTCCATTCATTCAGAATCTTACCAATGAAAAGACACCTTTGATTCCATCTAATTATTTAGCATGATTTTATCATTGTGATAGTATTAAAAGTTACAAACAAATGGCCAAACTTGTCCATCCTCCAAACAACCTCCTGGTTGACAAGGTTGTAAAGAGAGTTGCAATAAAGGAAGCAAAAGGACTAGACTAAAATTGGCATAAAATGTTGTATAAAGACATGAAAATAATTTGCTGGTTTGTGATTTGATTTGAAACCTGCAGGCCTCCACCCAAGAGGACACTAAGCCGTGCTGTGAAACGCCGCACCAAAGACACACTATGGAGTCACAGCAAGGAACCTATCAGGCAACCATTGCTCAAGAAACTACTCAACAATCCAGAACTAGCTGAAGAAGCCTGCATCGCCTTTGAATATATCCTTTCTTATACTTATACACAAATTTGGTATTCCTATTATAGTAATATAAAAAAAAATGTTTAATTTAATCACAAATTGTCATTTCTGTAAGTTCATGATTCCATCATAATAGTTTTTTGTTTTATTGCTAGTTTGTCATCATCCTCACCTTAGGGCCTAACCTTTGTGTCCGTATGATCCATATATGCTATAATTTTATCTCTACAATCTCCATTTGTCCCTAATTACAAGCTTGGCTTCACAGAGCTTCCTAATGCCAGCGGAGTGTAACTTAAAGGGGGTCTCCGGCAATCACAACAATATGCATTATATGTTAGAACAATAATTATCAAGGACGAATCACATGGTTTTACTTAAAACAAACTCATATTGACCATGAAAACGAATAAAAACAGTCGGCTCTCAACACGCGATATTCAAAATTCCCGCGCCGAAATAGTTTAAGTGCAATGACGTAATGGTTGTTTGCGCTCAATTGTCGCCAGCATTCATTGTATTACTGGGACGCCATTGCACTCGACAATTTCGGTAGCCGGGAATTTTGAATATCGCGTGTTGAGAGACAGATGTTTTTATTCGTTTTTATGGTCATTATGAGTTTGTTTTAAATAAAACCACGGGATACATGCTTGATAATTATTTTTCTTACATATAAGGCATAATGTTGTGATTGCCGGAGTCTCCCTTTAACTATTTGAATGGGTAGCAAGTTGACATTAGGGTGAGAAATCCACTAATGTCAAGTGAGTATTTATATAGTCTATTGTCAGGTTAGGAATTAGGGGAATTTATTTATTTTGTTGCCACCTCACATATTTTTGTTCAAAATGTTTCACTGTTTATGCATGAAATTGTTTTCTTTAACTTTCCACACCTATCATGAAATATATGGGTGATTTCCCAACCAAGAGGAACTATCGTCATGGTAACGAACTGACCGATCACATCTTTGAGGGTGCTCTGAAGAATGAACCTCTGAAGGATGAAATCTATTGTCAAATAATCAAACAGCTCACAGAAAACAGACTCAAGTAAGGACATTGTATTGTTATAAAATAGGCATGCTTGGCAAGTTATTTGGCATTTCAAATTTACTACTGTCAGCAAGTCATTTAAGGAGAAATAAAGAAAATTTCTGAGAAAGTTGATGCAGAAGTATTGCCATACTAACAAATGCAATTCTATTCAAGGTTGTAACCAGAGGATGGTATAGCGGGCAGGCTGTGTCCTCAAGTACCTTCTTGATCAAAATCGGGACAGAAGGAATTGAAAGTAATGTTAAATCGGACCTTTTGGAATGTGTTTCCCTCAAACACAAACTTCTCAGTAGAAATTAATTGGGCAGATAGCTAATGCAGCCAAATTATTCAGAATCTTGGATCTTCTTTGCATAATTGTTCAGCCCTTTGGTACATCATTGTACAGTCTTACAAAATCAAAATCCAGTAATGTTTCATGATATTTTTATCATCAGGATTAGTGATGAACGAGGCTGGGAGTTGATGTGGCTTGCCACAGGAATCTTTGCCTGCAGTCAAACACTAATGCCAGAAGTAACTAAGTTCCTGCGCTC
Source organism: Amphiura filiformis (assembly GCF_039555335.1). Taxonomy (NCBI): domain Eukaryota; kingdom Metazoa; phylum Echinodermata; class Ophiuroidea; order Amphilepidida; family Amphiuridae; genus Amphiura; species Amphiura filiformis. Next base: position 72,099,115 of record NC_092633.1, read on the forward strand.
AGCTCGCAACACACTAGCTATGGACTGCTTACAACGTCTACAGAAGACCATCAGGTTTGGCCAACGCAAGTATCCTCCTCACTTGGTGGAAGTTGAAGCCATCCAACACAAGACCACTCAAATCTTCCATAAAGTCTACTTCCCTGATGACACTGATGAGGTAGGAAGTCTGCAATCTTTAAGTGCTTCTATTTAGCATCCACACATACCAGGGCTCATCACCCTTAACTTTTTGATCCACTTCCATATGTTAACTCAGCCAGTTGCTGTGAGACACAACTTGACTGCCATGATTTTAACTTGCCTGAATATTTGTAAAATAATTTGCTTGGTGCATAACTTTTGGTTTAATGTGCAATGTTACATACAATACTCAAATTCACAAATAAACACCAAGGCAAACATGTCATAGCAAGTGGCAACTTTGGCCTTGATACATGTGTGTTAAGACTGCAGTTTGATGCTGGTATATCAGTCACATTTACATTACTTTTAATACATAAATAAAAGCTATTGTTATATAAGTATTCAAACCTTCAGCTGTCAAATCTAAACTGATAGGGGTGGGATGTAGTTTGAATATGGACTAAGTTGATATAAGTGAATACCAAAAGACTTCATTTTTCTATATACATGAATTTCATAAAATGTGAAAAATCTAACCTAGGCTACACTCTTAAATGCTCTTGCTTTGACAGGCATTTGAAGTGGATTCCGGTACTAGAGCCAAGGATTTCTGTGTCACTATAGGACAGAGACTCCGACTCAAATCCTCTGAAGGATTCAGTCTGTTTGTGAAAATTGCAGATAAAGGTAAATGTCAGGGATGAATAAAGAACAAAATGAAAAGTAAACAAGTATATACTATCTTTAATGAGGACCAACTCTTATAAGAAATAGCAAAACAAAATTGTTATGGTTACTGATCTTTCCACCCACATTTTCCAAAATAAAATCATGATTCATGGGGTAATTTCAATACAGGTACATGTAACATCCATCATGCGGAATTCCTTTAGCGCAAGGAATAGAACAATTATTGGTCCTCATGAATATTGTTAGAAATCTAGCTCTATACAAACCAGGAAGATGTTGCAAATCTCTTTTCATTAATGTGTGGGTAATGTAGACTACAGTAATAATAGTTATGCTCTTATTTAAGACTATATAGCGTAACCTTCAAATATGAGATGTATTATGTTGTGCTAACTAATGATTAGACTATTATCCGAATAGTGGGTGATCATTTTACTTGAATTGAAAATGTATCTGTAGATTCTGCTAGCAGATCATATTACAGACAGATTGTGTGTTTCATTATATTTTCAGTTATCAGTGTTCCAGAGGGAGATTTCTTCTTTGACTTTGTGAGACATCTGACAGATTGGATCAGGAAAGCAAGGCCTAGCAGAGATGGTAAGCTTATCCACAGCATTGCAACATTTCAATTGTTTTAAACATTTCATAATTTTTCAAATTCAATATGAAAAATCCTGAGACAAGAATACCAACAGAAAAAATCAACATTGCAGTTGGTTTAAAATCAAATTTGCATGCTTAATTTGATTTAGTACCATTGTAGTTTGATAATGGGAAGTAAAGAAAAATCAACCTCTTCTTCTGTATATTTGATTTTGTTTTGTTATAAATAAGCACTGTAATTTTTTAATGTTTATTTGTACCTATAGGTTCCATGCCTGTGCTAACCTATCAAGTGTTCTTCATGAAGAAACTGTGGACCAACACAGTACCAGGCAAAGATCCTAATGCAGATGTTATATTCCACTACCATCAAGAGCTTCCCAAACTGCTTCGTGGCTACCACAAATGCTCCAAGGATGAGGCTGCCCAGCTGGGGGCGCTGCAGTATCGTGTCAGATTCGCTGAGGATAAGTCTGAATTCCAGAATATTCCACGGATGTTGAAGGAGTTGCTGCCTGCAGATATGGTGCGCACAATGTCACCAGAAGATTGGAAGAGGGTAAGATGTCAAATTTGATATGCTACAATCCCCGCAATATGGCTTGAAACATTAAAGCGCCTTTAGGAGAAAATTAGTCCCCCACTCCCCGTGCAATGTTGAAAGCGTGCAAATGTGTTCAGCGTGTCTCCAAAGTGTCGCAACATTGAATGATGGGGGGTGGAGAAGGGAAAAGTGTTAATTGATGGCCCAGCTTTCTTCTAATTCCAAATATTGAACATTTTTATCCACATTAAATATACACTTTGGATTTCATTCAAGATGCCTAAAGCGTTTCAACAACATTTTTCGGGGATTGTCTGAGGCAAACGCTAAAATTAACATCTGATTTTAATCTTTTGGCTATAACTTTAAAACTACTTGATAGAATCACTCCAAATTTTCAATGAATATTAGTTAGTGCATAAGCTATGATGTGGGTATAAAATAAAACAACTAATTGTATCAATTTTGACTATATCGCCCTGCACTACAAGCAGCTTGCACCCATCACCTGTGTATGTCTACAATCATAGATTGAATACAATAGCGCTCTTTTCAAACATACTAATCTTACAGATGTGAGTGATCAGCATGATATAGTTCAATGCATAGGTACCAGCGTGAAAAATTTTCCATGACTATTCATTAATAGATAGGCTATGATGTGGGCACAAAATAAAACAACTCATCTTTTATTTAGGTAGTGGTCAAATAATTCTTTTGTACTCCATCCATTTGCATATCTTCTGGAGCGTGCCTATAGAGGAGATGATTTGAACTAATGACCTTATGTGCAAGCACTCTATAAGTAAAATACTTATGAAACGTATGAAACTTGAACGGGTGGGGGTGTGGGGTGTGTGTGTGTGTGTGTGGGGGGGTTATCTTACAATTGCTATAGTGCCCATATTCATGACCTTTAAAGATGTCCGGATCTATGTTTGTCTTTATTACAATTTAAAACAAAAATAATCAATTATCATGCCATAGATAAATTAGGGTTTTAAAACTTATTTTCGTGTTTCATAATGTCAATTGTCATGAATACAGAAGAATAGTTTATCTTACAATTGCTATAGTGCCCATATTCATGACCTTTAAAGATGTCCGGATCTATTTGTGTCTTTATTACAATTTAAAAAAATCAATTATCATGCCATAGATAAATTAGGGCTTTAAAACTTATTTTCGTGTTTCACAATGTCAATTGTCATGAATACAGAAGAATAGTTTACTGGTTTGAATAAGTCACACACAAAAAAAAAAAAAGAAAAAAAGGTGAAACTGTTGAGGCTCGAACCACTAGCCTTCCGTTTTACCGTCTGAAGTACTGTCCATTACACCACGCTGTCATGTTGAAATAATTACGGGATTCCGTGATATATGGGTGCGCATTGCATTCTCGTGATTATGAAAATGGTAAATCTCGACAGACGATTTACATTTGCTAAAATCAGTAAAATGTAAATAATGTTAGAGCTAACAAAACGTAAAATAGTAAAATTAGATGTAGTTTTTAACATGCTTTCAAACAAAACACTTTACAAATAAAAGTTGACACCAAATCGGCCTAAATTATGAATTTTGTCAACGGTTTACCATTTCTAAATTAAAGAAACTCCTTGTATTAATATTCAGTATTAGGCTAGGGTAAACCGTCAAATCACTATGTGATTCAATGGGACGATTTACAATCGCACTTTACCATTTCACGCAAATAAAATATCAGTTTTAAAGATATCTCTGCATGAGTAGGCCTACTTCATAAGCGCACTAATGCGATTTTGTTATTGGTTCGTTTTGTTTTGTTTTTTGCTGGGGGGCGTTGGTCTGAAAAAGGTGAAAAAGGTCGTTTTTTGACTATATTGCCCTGCACTGCAGCGTTCACGCGATACCTATGCATTGAACTATATCATGCTGATCACTCACATCTGTAAGATTAGTATGTTTGAAAAGAGCGTTATTGTATTCAATCTATGATTGTAGACATACACAGGTGGGGGGTGCAACCTGCTTGTAGTGCAGGGCGATATAGTCAAAATTGATACAATTAGTTGTTTTATTTTATACCCATATCATAGCTTATGCACTAACTAATATTCATTGAAAATTTGGAGTGATTCTATCAAGTAGTTTTAAAGTTATAGCCAAAAGATTAAAATCAGATGTTAATTTTAGCGTTTGCCTCATACAATCCCGACATATGTCTTGAAACATTAAAGCGTCTTTAGGAGAAAATTAGTCCCCCACTCCCCGTGCAATGTTGAAGCGTGCAAATGTGTTCAGCGTGTCTCCAAAGTGTCGCAACATTGAATGATGGGGGGTGGGGAAGGAAAAGTGTTAATTGATGGCCCAGCTTTCTTCTAATTCCAAATATTGAACATTTTTATCCACATTAAATATACACTTTGGATTTCATTCAAGATGCCTAAAGCGTTTCAACAACATTTTTCGGGGATTGTCTGAGGCAAACGCTAAAATTAACATCTGATTTTAATCTTTTGGCTATAACTTTAAAACTACTTGATAGAATCACTCCAAATTTTCAATGAATATTAGTTAGTGCATAAGCTATGATGTGGGTATAAAATAAAACAACTAATTGTATCAATTTTGACTATATCGCCCTGCACTACAAGCAGCTTGCACCCATCACCTGTGTATGTCTACAATCATAGATTGAATACAATAGCGCTCTTTTCAAACATACTAATCTTACAGATGTGAGTGATCAGCATGATATAGTTCAATGCATAGGTACCGCTGTGAAAAATTTTCCATGACTATTCATTAATAGATAGGCTATGATGTGGGCACAAAATAAAACAACTCATCTTTTATTTAGGTAGTGGTCAAATAATTCTTTTGTACTCCATCCATTTGCATATCTTCTGGAGCGTGCCTATAGAGGAGATGATTTGAACTAATGACCTTATGTGCAAGCACTCTATAAGTAAAATACTTATGAAACGTATGAAACTTGAACGGGTGGGGTGTGTGTGTGTGTGGGGGGGGTTATCTTACAATTGCTATAGTGCCCATATTCATGACCTTTAAAGATGTCCGGATCTATGTTTGTCTTTATTACAATTTAAAACAAAAATAATCAATTATCATGCCATAGATAAATTAGGGTTTTAAAACTTATTTTCGTGTTTCATAATGTCAATTGTCATGAATACAGAAGAATAGTTTATCTTACAATTGCTATAGTGCCCATATTCATGACCTTTAAAGATGTCCGGATCTATTTGTGTCTTTATTACAATTTAAAAAAAATCAATTATCATACCATAGATAAATTAGGGCTTTAAAACTTATTTTCGTGTTTCACAATGTCAATTGTCATGAATACAGAAGAATAGTTTACTGGTTTAAATAAGTCACACAAAAAAAAAAAAAAAAAAAAAAAAAGGTGAAACTGTTGAGGCTCGAACCACTAGCCTTCCGTTTTACCGTCTGAAGTACTGTCCATTACACCACGCTGTCATGTTGAAATAATTACGGGATTCCGTGATATATGGGTGCGCATTGCATTCTCGTGATTATGAAAATGGTAAATCTCGACAGACGATTTACATTTGCTAAAATCAGTAAAATGTAAATAATGTTAGAGCTAACAAAACGTAAAATAGTAAAATTAGATGTAGTTTTTAACAAGCTTTCAAACAAAACACTTTACAAATAAAAGTTGACACCAAATCGGCCTAAATTATGAATTTTGTCAACGGTTTACCATTTCTAAATTAAAGAAACTCCTTGTATTAATATTCAGTATTAGGCTAGGGTAAACCGTCAAATCACTATGTGATTCAATGGGACGATTTACAATCGCACTTTACCATTTCACGCAAATAAAATATCAATTTTAAAGATATCTCTGCATGAGTAGGCCTACTTCATAAGCGTACTAATGCGATTTTGTTATTGGTTCTGCTTTTGTTTTGTTTTTTTGCTCGGGGCGTTGGTCTGAAAAAAGATGAAAAAGGTCGTTTTTGACTATATTGCCCTGCACTGCAGCGTTCACGCGATACCTATGCATTGAACTATATCATGCTGATCACTCACATCTGTAAGATTAGTATGTTTGAAAAGAGCGTTATTGTATTCAATCTATGATTGTAGACATACACAGGTGGGGGTGCAACCTGCTTGTAGTGCAGGGCGATATAGTCAAAATTGATACAATTAGTTGTTTTATTTTATACCCATATCATAGCTTATGCACTAACTAATATTCATTGAAAATTTGGAGTGATTCTATCAAGTAGTTTTAAAGTTATAGCCAAAAGATTAAAATCAGATGTTAATTTTAGCGTTTGCCTCATACAATCCCCGAAATATGTCTTGAAACATTAAAGCGTCTTTAGGAGAAAATTAGTCCCCCCACTCCCCCGTGCAATGTTGAAACGTGCAAATGTGTTCAGCGTGTCTCCAAAGTGTCGCAACATTGAATGATGGGGGTGGGGAAGGAAAAAGTGTTAATTGATGGCCCAGCTTTCTTCTAATTCCAAATATTGAACATTTTTATCCACATTAAATATACACTTTGGATTTCATTCAAGATGCCTAAAGCGTTTCAACGACATTTTTCGGGGATTGTAGTATTTAATTATGTATGGTTGTATCAAAGGGGTTAAACAAGAGAGTACAAACACAAAATGGCTCTGTGCATACTGACTGCCGGCATGTATTGACAGGTCCAAATTGTTACTGGTGTCTTCAAGTTCGACCAATTTTAAGGTTTGCACATATAGTACATTATTCGCCTGACCACAAAGTATTATCAGGAGATCAGTGTGTTGTATTACAACCAATGAACTTGTTTATTGTCGCTTGTTTGCCATTTGCCTAGTGTAAACATAATGTATGTGCCCTGTATGTTGTCATGTAAGTTTAGTTCATTGAGATATATTTTTATTTCACTCTAATGTATAGAATAAATAATGTACAATGATCAATGAGAAAACAAAATGAGTGAGGGAGTTAATGGGTAAGCCGGCAACCCCTAGTAGGATGTCGATCTGATATGATATAAGTATAGCGGTCATGTAGAAAAGAAATTATCCAGATTCAAATGTTGGATATTTCTGCTGTATTCCATGTAGCTGTCATTTTAAACAAAATGTTGACTTTCTATTACTAAATAGACTATTGTAGCAGCTTACAACAAACATGCTGGCAAGTCAAGAGATGAAGCTAAGATTGCCTTCCTCAAGATCCTCTACAGATGGCCAACATTCGGATCGGCATTCTTTGAAGTTAAGGTAAGCCTGCCACAGTGTTATGCACAATGAAGATTATATTCAATGCTTATATCAGACCAATTCCAAACAACCTTCATTTAGATACTTTGTTGAAGCTTTGGCTGATATATATTTCTTATGACTAAAGAGCCATTTAAAGAGCCATTGGTACAGCATTCCCTGAAATGGGGACTGTGACACAGGGGTTTAATTTGTATGACCTTTCAGTGGAATTTATTGTTACAAGACTCGCGTTGGAATCAATTTTGATGGGGAACCTGTGCATAACAGTTGAGTCAAAGTTAAACATAAATGATCAACTAAACCAAGTATAGTGTTGTTGTGATGAGCAATTATTTACATTTCTTCAAACAGTTTTATTTCATCATTATATTTTCACTGTCATTACACCTCATTCCATAAGCATGATTTTTGTTTACTTATCACATTATATTCTGGATGGATAAATAATACAGATGGTGAGTTGTTGTAGTACAGGTGTTGGCTGAGATGTTGGCTATATGTGTAACCTGCTGAGAGTAGAATTCCAATCAGCTGCTTAGAAATGTTGCTTTTTATATCAGTATTAGTACAAAAGACAAATGTTGCATTTTTTGTTCATAAGCAGCCAGAGTCATCTTTTATGGGTCAAGAGTAGGCATGTCAGTGTAACATACAAAAAGTGGAGTGATTTGACCCTAGTTTACCCATAAAGGATGGTCTGGTTGTGCTGCTTGTAGTTTTTGTTGATAATGCCTATTAGGGAATATGTTGTCAGGGTACATAATTATAGAAGTAGAGTATTTTGTATTTATGAAGTATTCTTACAAAATTGTTGGATATGGAAGTGAGAAGGCAAGCAGCCTCCCAAGGGGGGTGGGGGGGTCACTCTTAAATTTTCCAACTGGAGTATTCTTACTTTTTATACGTGTAAATGGAGCATTTTTGCCTACCCAAAAAGTACCATGTTCTTAAGAATATATACCCCTCAATTATTGATCATCTTTTGCCAAATAAAATTGGTGTTTCTTGTGAGCTTTTAAATGCATTAGGCAGAATATGTTCTAGTGAAAACTCCTGTGTTAATCCCAGATTTTTCCTGTTGTAGTTACTGTTTTGTTTTACCCCCCACCCCGGTACATTTATTATGTGCAATTTGCAATACTAAAAAATGACATTCTTGTATCTACCAGTACTTGCTGAAGTTGCTGATGAATGGAGTTCATTAATATATTTTCATGATTGAATGTTGTTTATGCCCTATGGGCTGACTAAAGCCCTTGGGTATAAATTATCGTTTAGTCATGAAAATATGTGAACGTACCCATCATTCATACCTTGCATACCTAAATTGAAATATCACCTGAGCTTTAAAAATATTAATATAATTGTTACACAGATACCTTCTGTACATTGTGTAAGATCATTTAGATGGATGAATCCATTTATAAAAGGGTAGAAACTTTTTTTATTTTGGTAATATTTTGCATCAATTTTACATTAAGAATGGAAATATTCATACATGATGAGGTAAAAGTAGTAAGTGGTCAAATACATGTTAGCTAACAGCAATCATTTCTATTTTTGTTGCAGCAAACATCTGAGCCCAACTTCCCTGATATCCTACTGATAGCAATCAACAAACTTGGTGTTAATTTGGTTGACCCAAGAACTAAGGTAAGAAGCCATGAGTCCTGCTGCATGATTCGCAAGAATCGTGACTGGAAAACAAATTTGTATCTAGAAAACTCCTTCCATGTAAAGGTTTGCATTTGGGGGAAAATGTTACTTTCTCATATAAAAAGTACATAAAAATTGGGAGGCATTTGGCCTCTATAATGTGAAATGAATTTGTTTCTTGGCCTGCTTAAAAATAATTTAATAAATAAGAAATAATTAGATAGAGTTTAGCAAGTAATTAATAAGTGCACACTAAGCACTTTTGGCAGAAGTGGTTTGATTTTGACCGACATTTTCTGAAATAAAAAGATTTTCAAAATATGTTTGCCAAAATAAATCTGATTTTTCAAGCTTTTGATAAAATTTTGGGGTCAAGTAGGCTCTTTGAGAAAAAAATCAGGAACAGAGTTTTTTCACTTGCCTTAGGCACAGGATTTTTGTATGTGAAGAGGCCCAACAAATTTAGTGCAAATCAAAGTGTGTGTATGTTTGTTTGTTTGTATGTTAAACTGGTTCCATCTGAAAATACACTTGGGTCCTGATAATACAAGATTCAGTTACATTGTGGAGGCTATATTATATAAACACATACATTTATGTAAGCTAGCTTCATTAAAAGTGTAGAGAAAAGTTCTGGTGATGAACTGAAATGAGAAGGCCACTCTGAGAAGGCCCTACTATTTACCTCGGATTCAAATAAAAAGCGCACTAAAATTATATCTTACAAATATTTGTCTTGTTTTTTGCTGCATCACAGGAAACCCTAGCAACATTCCCATTCACCAAGATTTCTAACTGGAGCAGTGGTAATACCTATTTCCACATGACCATTGGCAACCTTGTGAGAGGTACCAAGCTACTCTGTGAAACATCTCTGGTAAGTCTTATGTTGGCTTTGTGAAACATGTTCAAATTCAAACTCAGTCTCTTTTCTATCTGTTTTTAAATACATGCAATGGATGTTGATGGTAAATTTGTACTGATTTCCCATATTCAAAAATGAGTGCTCATAGTTATCACACAAAGGAAACCAACGTGGCCACCTGTGTCATCACATGCCTCATTGTATTGCTAAGCAAAATACTTGTGTATTGTAGCATATATAAATGTCATGTGCCTGTGTAATTTGGGTGGGAAAATAGGTTCTGGGTCAGTCAATCAATAGCCAGTTTAGAGAAAAATGTCGGAAACGGGACTTGTTTCTGTTTTGTTGGAGCCATTCAAATATTACATATGCTGATTTATTTGTCAAATTGTGCTATTTAAAGATATTTGTGTTCCGTTTTACTTTACTTTGTTGTAGAACAAAGACATTGAATGCAGTCAGATGTGAGACTTCTCAATATTTTTCTTATCTCTTGTACATTTTGCAGGGTTACAAAATGGATGACCTTTTGACCTCATACATCAGTCAGATGCTGACCAACATGAATAAGCAGCGGGGTGGTAGCAGTGGTCCTGGTGGCATCCCACAACGGTAGAGAGATAACATGGTAACATGCCGACAGCAGTATGGTGACATGGGACAGAACAAATATATGCCATATATCATTGCAATATACTTATTTCACAAATAGACCCAGTTCTCTTATTTGCCATACTTGTGTAGGCATGCAACACATGAAATCATTACAAAGTGGTTTACAATCTTTGAATTTTTAAACAAGATGATTGCTGTCAAAGTGTATCTGATTTGGACTCCTGAGAAACCCAGTGAAAATGCCATTGGGAATCTCTATAATGGTAACAGGTGATCTGCCATGTAAGAATGGAACACATGGAGGACACCCATATTACAATAAGGTGGGACCCTAAGGCCAAAGCTTGTTACCATAGTTAAAAAGAATAGCCAAAAAGAGGGTGTTCAAAATGAATCAGCGTTCATGAAATCCAAACTGTAGGAATCAGTATTTTCCCCACATTTTGTAATAAGCAAGTATGGCATGATGGGAAAATGTACTTTCACATTTATTTTCAGGGAAAAATCAGTTTGTTGAATTTATGTGAAAAGATGGGGAATATTATAGATTGTAATTTACAATTAGAAGTATTAAAACAAAAATCATGGAGAATGGTAAAAAATAATATAGATTTCTATAGAGAAATCAGTTGTATTTTATTCAGACATTATTCAAGAAATACAAGCACATACCTATAGATGATAAAATCTTTTATCAAATTTCTATTTCAGAATGAAGTACAAAAGGATTAAGAATATGCGGGAATTTATTTTTATATTAAAACAACAGCAATATTATTATATCAAATGATCAGTGTATGTGAAGTCACAATTTATATAGAATTTAAACATCAATATTTATTTATTATCCTTGAGTATGTATGAGTGACTGTTTGAATTTATACATAACATAATATTACAATGTATCAATTTCTTGTGTTTGTAGGTTTTGTTTGTGTTAGTTCCCTTCTGTGGCATGATGTTTGAATTGTTTAAAATCCAAATCATTAGGCTCTTTCACTCATTGTAGTGACTATTCTGAAAGTATGGTCACAAATTCATTTCCTCAAGTAAGCCAAGGAAAGAAAAATTTCATTCTTGTCTAGGATTTGAACCTGGGACCCCTGAGTGTCTAGACAACTGATCTATCAAGGAACTTGAAGTCAGATGCTGCAGACAAGTATTTGACCCATGGAACTATAACACAAGGTTTAATAACATCCATCTAAATGTAGCATATGTATGCTAAAAATATGATTGTTCTTTTCTTGTTAAATTGAGCAGCAACATTTTGAAGCTCAAACCTGTTCTTAAAACTAAGGGCAGTTTAGGCAATGTTTTGTTTTTGAGTGTATAGAGGCTTTGTAGAAATAACAGCTTAATGTGAAAAATGGAATAAAAGATTGCTTAATATGTTGAAAACATAATCATTCCAATTACAATTTCAAACATTCCCGCTCAAATTCTGCAGAAAAAAACGGATTCTAAATGTTTCTAATATATAGCACCTCTGTATTCACGGGATAATTATGTGATGATATAATTCACCAAAAAGAAATCTAGTACTGAGTACAAATGTCTTTCAACAATTGTAGCAGACAGTTTGATATTGAAAATATTTGGTAATTTATGCAAGCTATATGATAGTGCCTTTTGTGTATATTTTGTTTCTTTATATTATTATGATTCTTTCATCTCAGTGTTTATTGATTTATAGAATATGTTGCAATTCAAGTGTTCTTATTAAAATGCCTCTGTAAATACTGCAAGGTAGATTCTTCCTGTGACCACATCATATTTGTGCCTTTAAAATTAACCACCAAAAAATATCAAAGTTAAATGATTACTGAACACATTGTATAGTTTGATCAGCTCGTAATCGGTGGGAATTGTTAGGCTTTTACCACTATGCCGAAAAGAGTGATATAGTGGAGCTGTCTGGTCTATATTTTGTGTGTTAAAGAAAGTAGACAATGTAGGCTATATGACTTGAATTAGTAATTTGTGATGCTTCTCGTAAGGTGTCACAAGACAATTCTCAATGTATAAGATGTTATAAGGCCTGCCGATTACGAGCTGATCAAACCATAGTTGTATATTTTTGGGGTCCTTTGTGATGGTAATATGCTAGACTTTAGTTTGCATAGATGTGATAGAATATGGCATCTGTTACTTACCAAATTTGTAGTTGCAATTTGTACTTAGTAAACATGAATACATGTTGTATATCCCCATGTCATAGTAACCCACTGTGTTAATTGTATTCTAATCTGTAGAACCAACTGAAATATAAATGTACCTGGTCAATATCTGTTGGAACAAGTTATTGCTGCCTCAACATTTATCTTACAGTGTTCATTCTAGACTGACATGCTTATTATAATATACAAAGTTATAGCGTTTCTGATTGGAGGATGAAATGGGAGAGTTGGCAAATCCTACTCATGACATCATAGATGTGTTGATGTCAGACTCGATAATTAAATTATCCATGTATTAAAGGATATTGTCAGAGAATGCAATTTGTACTAAAAATGTAGTGTAGAAGTCAAAATGACATAATGTATGTTTTGTAGATAGTGTGGTCCTTATCCTAAACATTGTATATGCCACAAGGATCTGTTATTCCAAAGAATGGCAGTAATAATGCACATGATTGAACTATTTTGGAATGATGGCACTTAATAATCAACCTTTGGAATGGGTTCTAACTGTTGAAATCCATACATCCCCCCATGGAAGACTTGACCATAATCTGCCACACAGGAAGTGTGAATATCAAATCGGGTTACCTGAATGGGTGATTCCATTTGAAATCTACACCCCCCTGTGTGGGAGAATAATTTCATGTGTTTCAAAGGGGGTGTATGGATTTCAATTGGTATAAGGCACCTCCAGTTGCAAGGAATTGCAACCATATAGAACTTCCAATTTGACTTTATTTATATCAGAACATTTTACTCCCAACATATCTTATATTTATGTTCCTTATCAATTTCAAACAATTTTCAATTGTGATCAATTCCAATATGTACAAAGGCATGTATTGATAATAGTGTAAAAATACATACAACAGTGACCTGATCAATCATACTATTTACCTATATAGTGAATTTATATATACTTAAGTAATATACTCAGAGTTCCAAATCGGGGAACTACATCATGTATTGTATAAATCAGTTATTATTCCTTGCAAGTAGTGATGTTATTTCTGATGCAAGGGAAACAGGTCTGTATATTACAATTGCATCGTAACATAATTGAATTAGACAAATGAATTATGTATTCTATAGCACTTGTAATTGTTTTGATTCCGTACTTATGAAATCATAAAGCAATAAAAGAAATAGTAATTATTTCCACAAGAACGGAAACTGGTTTGATGTTAAAGATACTCAGTTTTAAAGAATGGAATCAAAAGTTAAATAGTTCAGCTAGTTTCAATGACAGAGAGATATATGGCCATTAATTCCTGTGTATATGATTATATGCAGTCAGGAGCTCACCCAGTGCATAGTGTGCCCTGTATTGGGAGTCTAGTGCATATATGATGCGTTAGAGAACTCATGTATAATGTCACATAGTGTGCCCTGTATTGGGAGTCTAGTGCATATATGATGCGTTAGAGAACTCATGTATAATGTCACGTACAGCAGCTAATGGAGATATGTCTCTGTGCCGCTGAGCTGGCAATGTGAATTTGATTCAGACGTGAAACAAGTGTTATATAATATTTGGGATGCTAAAATGAACTGCAAATTGGTGTTCCATTAATCCAATATTTTCTCCTAAATCATGGCAATAGAAAATAATTTGGTATTTTGTGGTAAATCATTATACATATTAAATTTTATACATTATACCAGTGATTCGCAATAAAGGTGTTAATACTGGTCTCAAATATTTGAATATGTAGTATTTCTTTCATGCGTTTTTACCTACTTTACTTGTATTATGCTGGAGAAACGATTGAACATCAATCGATTTCTTTTTATCAGAAATAGGTGTGGTGAGAACCGCGTAAGCCAAAAGCGAGATTCTGTGAGGGTCATTCAAAAAGTTCTACCTCCATCATCACATCTCCGTTTTCTTACATGCCAGGATATTGAAATTACCCATGTTTATACTCTAAAATCTAAGCTACAATATGAAAGTTATTTGATGAAAATGTGATATTTGGTTGTTTAGATATGTTGGTTAAAGCGAATACAGATTTGGTACATCAGTAACGGTTAAAAATTGAAACCAAAAGTTTAGTAAGCATCATATTGTAGCTTTGGATAATCACCATAGAAATGTTTTTAAGATATGGTTGTCCAATTGCTTACTTGGGATAAATATTTCGTTCCTATTTGAGCTCCCTGACTTGCCTTGGGACTTCAAAACCAAATAAAACATGTTTTATAAAAAACGAGAAGAAAACATCGAAGGGTTAATGAATAAAAAACAAAAAAGATGTGATACCCACAAAATATGACATCTCTGATGAAAGTGTTTTTCAATATAAATCCATTAACATTTGAACATTTGGGTATTCCAGGGTGTCTTCTACATGGAGTCACAGAATCTTAATGCACAAAATTGATACCAGTTGTCATAATCAGGTACACAACTTCTAAACTTAGTGATAAAGGCAATAGACATACATTAATCACTAGAATTACGAGTCCATTCAGTGGGAGCACCTGGATCTCCTTCCCTAAGAAGATAATAATAATAATACATTTATTTAAACACGGTGAAAATATGTTCAATACAATATTGATCTTCCACATGTCCGTGTGGATATTATTTATTATTATTATTATTTATTATTTATTCTTTCTTTATTGAGGGTTATACTGCTTCAGTGACAAGCACTACTTTTCAAGCAGGCCCTCATTGATACATTACATGTCATAGCAACAAAATATATTACGATACACAATATTTACAAAGTATATACAGTATTTACAATGTATTTACAATATATTATAAATAAGTATAATGGTATCATCAACTACAAGATAATTATAAATACCATGATTCAAAATACAGAAATACAATAATTATATTTATATACAAAAATCAAGCAAGTAAATGAATAAAATATAGATAAAGACAGGCCTAAATTTCTTTAATTTTTGATTGAAATTGGCCTAAAGTCATATTTTCCATCTGAGCTCTTACTGTCGGTGGCAAAGAATTCCATGCATAGGCTGCCCTGACATGAAAGTACGTTGACCTGAATTTGATTTAAATTTTGGTACAATCAATTTTGGATATTAAAAGGGCATTTCGTGATCCACAGCCTCATCCCTCCACTTTTTTCAAAAAAGTTGAGATTTTTATACCACTGGAAACCTCTGTTTATGTACCAAAAATTTCTTGCAGATTAATTCGTTTAGCAAAATCTCGTCAAATTTGAATTTCGTTCTGGTATTGTTGGGCCCAGGGCTAAGGATACATAATGGTGACCCCCCCACTCAATTCTAGAAACAATTGCGCGCGGAGCGCGAGAAATTTTGGAAAAATAAGGCCTACCACTAATTAATTGTGGTTACTAGAAGTTGAATATCGGTCTTAAAATGTTCTTTCAATTGATTTTATGCTGAAATGCGAAAATTTTGACTTTCATCGCTTGGAGGGGCGCAGAATCGATGCTGAATTGGTCGATTTGGTGCCCCCCCCCCCTAAGGGTGACGCCCGGGGCACGTTGCCCCCTGCCCACTAGTTACACCACTGCCACAGAATGCTGTTGAGCACCTCTGTAGCTAAAGCTACGCTTCATATATAATCAGTATTTGGCTTATCCATGATAAAAAAAGGAATTTTTATTTAACAAATCTATTGCACAGATATTTTGGTGCTTGAATGTTATATAATAACCTTATGGATTGTAACTGCTTCATTTATATAACTTGTCTTTTTTTTTTGGATTTTTCCAGTACTAACACCTGTAATAATTTTTGCTGCTCTGTTTTGTAAGACTTGGAGTTTATTGCTAAGGGTTTTGTTACATCTTCCCCAAACAACATTGCAATAGTCAAAGTGAGTGGCAACAATGCTTTTATAAAGTAGACACTGATGGTGTTTGGAGCCCGGGTTTGGTGATAAAATTAGCAGCTCTCCTTAGAAAATACAAATCGGTTAAAACTTTCTTTCTCACTTGGTCAATCTGATTGTTCCATAGATTTTGGCACGTCAAAAAAAAGGGGGGGGGCAAAGGTTTTTTGGCACGGCCAGGCCAAAGACGGGGGGGGGGGAAGCAATATTTAGACCACTTTGAGAATTCACCACCCCGGGCTGGTGAGCCTTCATCACTGAAGTGAGCAATTGGAAGACTTCTGTATTTTGTTAACATAGAAGGTAAAATGCAGCGATCATGTTCAAGAGTGAGATTGAAAGAATAATCCTCTTTCAAGTAAGCCTACCTTGTTCTATGAACTTATTGACCGCCCCTCATAACAAGGAACAACGTTAAAGCCATAGGCTAATGTATGATCTTATAATATGAAATTGGTTAATTTTTTCAAACCTGATTTGTATATTTGTAATGTTTACACTTGTCCCAACTTGCATCCAAATGGAAGCGGCCAAATGTGTTGTCTTTGTAGGTCAACAGAGCAAAGTTCGACATAAAGTCATAAATTTCAAATTATGACTTTACCCCCCCCTAGAACTGCATGTAAATGCCCTATTAAATGGTAAAAATAACCAGTGGGGTTTCTTTCACTTTACCTTGTTATATCACCTTAAAATGGACAGCAACCTTTCCCGGCAGCTAATATTATTTCAACATTTTGAATAAAGAATAACAAAATTAAAATTTGACGGAAGAACCAGTACTTTTGAACAAAGTTGACACCTGATTTTGGAAATAAGCCTTCGTGAATATCTACTGGAAAATGTCATAAAAAGTGGATGCTAGGATCACGAAATCCTCCTTATGTCAAACATTTTTAATAATTTGCCCCGGTAATTTGCCATAAACATGATAAAGGTAAAGTAGACCTACACGAATTTCAAAAAAATATTTGATATCAGAAGGACATTTCAGAATGCAATTCTGGCAATTTGTTGTGTCTGATGTGCTGTCAGGTCCCACAAAAAGGTGGGTGACAAAGCCCTTAAAAAGCCCGATATCAAGTGTGATAAATTTGCAGAATCGCCTCATCTCGCCAAATGATACCGTAAACGTTCGCCTAATGGGGCACCTGGGCTCCTTTGCCTTTGTCAATTTCGTGTACAAATAGAGAGCCCCTTCCTCTAAAAATCCCAACATAAATTAAGGGTATGTGCCCTTATTTGCTGGTCGATTTTTATGGGAGGGCACTTTTAGTTTGTGTCTAAAATTCCAGTTATGTCAAGGGAGCCCATAGCGCCATTAGGCGAACGTTTACGGTATATGGACAGGAAATCACAAATTGCACAATCAACTTTAGGGCCTTGTGTCCGGGATTGACTGAACTCAAAATGCCGGGCGCAACCTTTCAGTTTTCCGGGCAGTTTTCTTTTCGATATTTCTAAAAAGAAAATGGTTTCAGTAAAAGAGCTTAAAAAAAGGCCATCTCATTAATCATCGGGATCGGGATTCATCATCAACTTCATTGGGCAAACATTTCAAGAAATTTACATAATGAAGATTGAAGTCACTTTGCCTGCCAATCTGTTTTTATTTACATTTCCTCTTTTTTTAACTTTTTTTTTCTCATTCTGCACCTGATGAAAATAACATGGAAAACTTGTCCTATTTTTGTCAGTGTTGTTTGTTTTCGTTTTGTCCTTTTTGGTGTTAAGAAATTTTATCATAAAATCAGCCATCTTTTAATTTTGTATTGTAAATAAAAATTCCTTTAAAAAAGGAATGGGGCGCCCATTATGTGAGCTTGGACGTGATATGGTGAATTCCATGGCATGGTGTTTAGATTTGGTATTATAATGATTTTTTCTAGGGAAGAGTAGAAGATGATCAAATGCAAGAGAAATGTGTTTGATTGGGGAAGGTGTATCACAGGACCGTTGGATGAAATAAATTGAATTGGAATGAAGCTGTCGTGTCAATTTGCGATTATGTGGGATGGGGGAGTTCTGTTTTGGGGCATATTGTAGTGATGATATTGCTTTGGATATTGAATATAGTTGAATTTCGTTATGCAAGGGGGTTTATGATGGATAGTACAGAAGACACAAATAAGTAAGCTCACCATGGCAAAATATTGGGGGGGGGGTTATCCCCCACCCGGGATCTACCCCTATGTTGATCAAAAGAAAAGTTTTTATGAATGTATAACGTCTGTGATACATATACATCATCTACTTGCTAATACACTGAAAATCTAATTGAGATGAAGGATAAAAACAATTACAGAACATTCATTCTTCATAAAAGTAGCTACGCAGCAAACACAAAACGTTTTCGACATCATTCGCAAAAGGTTATAAAAGGTTGTCAGAAAACGTTTAAATGTCGGTTATATAAAGGGTACATTAAGAGTATAAAACGTTTTCATAACATTAAATAACATTTGCTGGTAATTTACTGCACAGCAAACACAAATGTTTTACATAAAACATTTAAATGTCGGGTTATACAGGGTGTATCAAAATGATTGGTACCGACGACTTCTCATTTTTTGCTGAATTGTTTTACTATTTTTTGTACCAGTTTGGGGTTAACTGTTTAAATATTTGTAATTATAGTAGTTTTATAATCTCTAAGAATTTTAGATTATAAAGATAGCACATTCTGTTCAGATGTTATATGATTCTAAAGGAAAGTAGGTGTTTTTACATTTTTCATCGTAACGCTGGATCAGTAGCACAGCATTTTCAAGCTCTATTTTACTACAAATACCGTGTGAGAATGATATGTTGAAAACCATGGAAATGTTTAATATCTTCCTTGTCTATATTTCTTCAGTCATAACATATTATGTTCTAATCAATATTAATGGTTGAGAGTAATATTATTGACTTGAATAATTTAGGTGGGGTGAAAGAAGTTTGTGTATCAACACCTTTCAGGGCGGTAATTTAAATTGTAGTATTGAGATTACTAAGTAGATGGTGTGGCAGAATGGCTATAGACTGTAGACAGTGTAGCGTAGTTTACACCTGGTAAAAGTTAATGGAATGGCTCCACAGTATTCCACACTTCAGCGTGCATTCATAGTAAAGAATCACTGGTTGACACGAAGCTATAGAGAAGTGCAGAGAAGATTTGGAAGACAGTTTCCAAGAGCAAGGAGTATCCCATGCAATCATGTTATAACTTTCAATGTTTCAAAATTTGATGTGGACAATTTACAGAATGGATCCATCCCAGGTGTTAAGTTCATTTAAGATAGGGCTTCACCTAACACTGCCAGAGTCGTATTGCAGGGACTTCAGGAACTATCTTTCTAAAAGCATGTGTAAAGCAATTTTATGTTATGTAGACTGAGATGAGATATTGAAGAGCATGTATGCAATAAATGGTTCAAGCAGTGAACCTATTCATCTTGTGTTGCTTTAAGCAATAAGTAAAACCATGATTACGTCGATCTCCGTTTAAATGACAATAGCTCCCAGATGCATCAACCTATCAACTTCAGATTATTAGATCAATAAGTTAACATATGCCCCTTTTTATTTATAGTACAAGCACTATATTAATTAGCAATTTTGTATTTTTTATATATTTTTGAAAATGTCACATAGCCCGGTACCAATCATTTTGATACACCCTGTATAAAGGGTATAAAAACGTTTTAATAACATTCCAAAAACATTTGTGAAAACTTGGTACAAATCATTCTAAACAGAATGTTATTTTGGGGTTGAAAAATATTTTGCAAAAAATGTTTGCCCAAAATATTTTAAATAACGTTTTATAATGTTTTCACGACCTTTATATAACCCGACATTTAAATGTTATTAAAACGTTTTGTAAAAAACATTTTAATAATATTTCTGTGTTTGCAAGGTGCAAATATTTTAACATATTAAATGTTATTTAAGTGTTGACAAAATATCAAAACTGCTGGGTACCAAACTTTTTGATACAGCTTGTATAGTAATTTGTTCTAATTTCCATGCAAAAGGAGCCAGTTGTTTCATCCTTGTTAAAACAAATACACCATAATTTCAATTACATGCAGATAGATAGATAGATAGATAGATAAGCATGTTAATTGCTATGTCACTATCAGGCGGCGGATGACATGATCGAGCCGGCAACTCGTGAAACCGCCCGGCCGTATGGCATTTTCCATATACTGGTTAGTTTTGTGGGGTTCATTATCGAACCCCAACGGTTTTAGCTTGTATTTATATTATTTATCAACATAGGCCTATTTGTTTGTGATATTTCAAGCGTTTTAAAATTTCAAAATAATCCCATTCAATTACACGGTTGACGATGAAAATTTACTGAATTTAGGGACTGCACGTCATACACCACCTGGTCACTATCACTATCTTGATCTTGATAAGATGCCTACCATGCTCATGCGCGTATTTGGGGGGGGGCTTTGGGGGCGCCAGCCCCCCGGGGTCAAAGCAGGGGGCGGCAAAAACGAAGGGGCGGCGGAAGAAGAAGGGGCGGCAAAAACAGGGGCGGCAAAAACGAAAGGGGCGGCAAAACGAATTAGCAAATAAAAAAGGGCGCCAAAAATTGAAAAAGCATTAAAAAAATTGAAAAACGGTTGCTTTTAGGGCGCTAGTGCCTAAAATCCTTTTAACTATGATTGTTTATTTGAGGTTATTGGACTATGCCATTGAGATTAGGCTATTGTAGTCCATAGTGTTGGTCACCGTCTATCGGGTTCTAAGAGGCGGTAAACTGGTTAAGCCATACACAGGTCAAAGGTCTCGATTTATTTGGTGTTTTTATAAGTCCATTAATTTTGTATTTTAAAC
This sequence comes from Amphiura filiformis, assembly GCF_039555335.1. Classification (NCBI taxonomy): domain Eukaryota; kingdom Metazoa; phylum Echinodermata; class Ophiuroidea; order Amphilepidida; family Amphiuridae; genus Amphiura; species Amphiura filiformis. The sequence goes on from NC_092633.1 coordinate 72,120,347, forward strand.
AAAGAATATACGCACAGCTACGCACAAGATTTTATCCCGTGCATATCAGAAAACAGTAATAAAATCAAATCCAAGCAAATTGTGGTTTTATTTTTAAGCTGGGCATACTTTTGGCAAAACAATTACGAAGTAAATCTAGCAAGAGTGAAATTAGAAACTTTTCACAAAGTCATGCCTATATATGGGCCCCCTCCGTGGAGGGCGCCCCTAAAAAGATTTAAAAAACAGGCCTGAAAAAAACTTCACTAGCCTAGCTGTCCTAACCCATCTGCGTTTTTCAAAATAGCAAAAAGCGCCACAATAATTAAATTATGCGAGTGTGCATATACATGATATATCATTGTGTACAGAGTGTGTAAGAGACGGGAAACCCCGGAAGAGAAACACGTTGGTGTTTTGATGATAGATGCAGATGACCCTGACTGCTTACCGTACCGTCAGATTTAGCACTGTAATCGGACACGTTGAGCTAGTAAAAGCATGCGAGATAGGCAGCCAGAAATAACATGCAGCGTTTCGGATATATATATTATTGACCTGACTACCAAAGTTCATCTTCCATCTTCTTCTGTTGCGTATTTTCTTTTGATCAGATGATGGAGAAATATCCATGAAAGATCGGTGATAAAATAATATATTTGTTCCATCATCCGTATGGTGCATGGAACTCATTACCAGTAATATTTTTTCCGACGTTCTCACAACAATGTCGCTGAAATTGTTGTGTTATTCAGCCGTCACATTGTGGTTCAACGGAGCTGTTTTGTGGAGATATCTAAAAGATGAATTGTTACTTAGTTTCCCCTATATTTTGGTGCTAATATTACCCACCGTGGCACAGCCTTTTTGCCAGTATTTCTTGGGTGGATTTTGCGGTCTTGCTGTTTTCTGCGTAGCATGTTTCTATCTTTATCAATATCTTCCTCAGCAGTATATCGATGTCGAAGGGAAAGTTGTCATTATTACAGGTATGTACATCTCCTTCTAGCTGTCATATCATACAAAATAAATACTATTAATACTATACATTTGTACGTAGTATATACTATTTTAACGATCAATATATTAAACACCAATGCATATAAATTTTGTACCATTAACGGGACCATTACATTAGGCACCGAACCATTACCAATTTTGTGGTGCAACCATGGAGGTATTATTACCTCCATGGTGCAACGTGATATAGCTTTTGTTTTTTGAACGCTTTATGAAGTTGATAATCATATAAACACGATCAATATTTTGTTTTTAGGCCTACTAAATTTATTAATTGCCCAGCTAACACCTCGGAATGAAATAATGCTTACTCCGAAATCACTCTGCAAATAAACATATTGCATTTAAAATAACACTGAGTAGGCCTACAAACCCGCTATCACGGTCATGCCTCTTCCCGTACACTTTTTCTTTTCTCACGGAAGACGTGTATATAGAGCCTATAAATAATATAAAACTGCATAAAAATTGGTTGGGAAGTGAGAAGTTCCTGAAGAGCTTACAGCAAACTTGAACAAGGATGGCGGATATAGATAAACACGAAACAAGGATTCCCACGCCATATGTATCTATTCTTGAACAAAGCTACATAAAAACTCATAACCCCGTGACGTGAATATTGGTAGCAGCCTGGAAAGTTGACTTCTGGTAGCAGCAAATGCAAATTTATACATTCAAGTGGGCTCAGCTCAGTGATCTGAATATTTATCCAGATCAGAACACCACAAAGTAGACCTTTCTGCATTGTCTTCTTTACTAAAAAGTAGTTTCTTACGCGCCCATTTTATAGGCCTATACCCAAAGACTTTGATCAATATAAGGCAGGTCCCTTACATATAGTCATACACTCTAATTTTCAAGGATTTAAAATAAATCCTAAGGGATTGTGATTAGGGACCAATCAAGTAGCCTATTAGATTTTAAATTAAATCTTACAGATTTAAAATTCAAATTTATAAGATTAATTTTAAATCTAAAATTGATTGGTCCATAATTACAATCTTAAGGATTTATTTGTAAATCCTTGTAATTTAGAGTGTACCACGTACATAACTAATTGGCAAATTCAACGTATGTACATTTAGGTCATATTTATCTTGATAAGATTCTGCACTGAACATATGGCATTGGTGCACAAAATTTAAGATTTCATCGGCTCTCATTAAACAATACCACAATATCTGAACTGTAAATTAATTAATTGCTCAAAATATGCATGAACTCTATGCATAATTCTTCATGCATGCACGTGGTATAACATAAAAAATGTACATGCAGTAGTGCGAACTTCCGCTTCATGCACTAAATTAAACCAAAGATACTAAAAATTTATTTTTTAGTATCTTTGATTAAACCCACCATTTAAAAAAATCACAAAGAGAAATTGATTCCTATATTTTAAAATTATAGATACGTGCATAAATTGAATTGAAATATGAAGAGAAAAGGACAAATCTACAATTCCATGAATATAATTTTCAAATAATATTTCCCAACACTGCGACCAGCCATTTTATTTTCTGTCGCACACTGAAAGTGAGACATGACCTCCGTCTTTTGTTGCTCTTTTGTTAATAATCCGTGCACAGTCTGCACTTATATATTGTAGGGCAGGAACCAATAAACTGGTCAATACTATCAAATGCTATTCATTCAATGCGATAAATTGTATTGATTGCAAATAGAAATGGCCCGATTGAGAGTCAATACTTGTTATTAATATGTACAACTGATCGTGCAACACGTAATGTTTAGTGATTAAAAGTTTAAAACCCAACAACTTCAAATCATGACTCATTTCGGGATGGTTGGTATCAAGACACGCTGACACATTTCACGAAGTAGGCCCACATTAGATAACGTTCAACAAACAACACACCCTACATTCAAACAAACTCACCCCCACTATACACCACACATTACCCCGATACACTGACACCTAAAACTTACCCCTGCAAGCTGGACACCCTTCCCTCCCCCACCCTGCCCAGTCCCCACACATCCGACCCACCACCTCAGTCGCAACACATACACCCAATCATGGGTGAACGCTGAAAACTTAATTAATTAAAATGGCATTAAAGTAAAACAAATGACAGTTCAAAAGGCAAATATACATTTGACACATGTTTTCATTATTATTTTATAGCAATCAATATGACAATATTTACATTTTTAAAATTGAAGTTCTTGGTATGAGGCATTTTCTGGAAACTAGAAAATGGCCTGAGCATGTTTTAAACAGGATAATAGAGTATTATATAGGACAAAATACACTGACCAATATGCCTTTTGTTTAAAGCAAATCGGACATACGGTTTTCATTAATATATCAGTTTATATTTTCTTAGCATCTTATTGTTTTTATCAATACTCAATGTAGTTAATGAGCTACAATGTAGTATTACTGAAAAAGCTCATTATGTAATTTTTGCCTGTATTTTGCTAAATATCAATTGAAGTATAAATGTTCAGAGTACTTTTATTTTGTAGAATTTTGCCTTGAAGTGTTTCTAATATGATCTAATGTATTATATTGTCTAGTTGCCATCTAATTTATATATTTGCATAATTAATGAGCTGATTTGCATAAATGCTCATTAATTATGCAAATTAGGGCGGCTAGATAATTAATTATGCATAAACTATCTGGAGGTCATCTTGAACACCTTGACCAAGTTTGAAACCAATAATCTGTTAATTAAATATGTTATGAATATTTATGCATTGTTTTTAGCTAAATATTGGTAAAAATTATTACTAATGAGCATTTTCAAGTCATGTTAGCTCATTTTGCTATATTGATTATTGATAAAAACAATACAATACCAAGAAATTTAAACTGTTTGTAATATGAAAACTGTATGTCCGATTAGCTTAAAATAAAAGGCATATCGATCAATGTTCTTTGCCCAACTCAATTAGTCTTTTTGAAATATGAATAGAGCACTATCAAAATGCCTCTAACATGTGTGTCATGTGTATTTTAGTGTAATTTGTACTACTTTTAGCATAAAAAATAGACAAAATAATGAATGGTGATTTAAAGAGCTATAAGAGATTGAAAGAAATGGCAAGTGTGGTCTTTATTTATGCGAAATGTTGGATATTGAGATTTTTGACGCAAGTTATAATTCCCGAGAATAAGGGACAATGTAAACACTATAATACAGACAAGAAATGTCAAATGGAGATATCAAGCAAAGGTCAACGAGAGGATGCGTTCTTGTGCACTTGTGAAGATCTCATTTCCACATGGCTATTCTGTCAGACTATACGTGATATATTTAGATATAGCAAACAGTACATCAGCCTAACATTATATGATGCGTTTATCTGTCCTAGACAAGGTCGTAGTAAACTACGGATGCACAATAAATTGTCAATATTTATACATTTATATGGCCTATATTTCTTGTCAACGGTTTATATATAAAAAGCGAGTGCAATATACAAAATAAACATCTTACTGCAATCAATAGAGTAATATAGTGCAATGACTTTATTTAATACAGACGTACATGTATATGCCTACATCTTACCAGGGTTTCTGCAAACAGCGGCCGGGGAGAAAGAAATATTATAAGTTATAAATTAATATAGTAAGTTTGCATGTTATTAGTGTTTATTTGGATTTTTCACCTGATACCAAAATCAACATTTTGATGGGGGTAAAGTGGGGGGATGAGGCTGTCAATCAAGTTACCCACCTTCAAACAGTTTAATGTTTAGATTCTAAACACACTCCATAGGATTAAATGTGTTTAGAAGTTTAGGATCAAAATACAAACATTTTAATTTTTTAAACACCAATCTGTCCCCGATTTCTAAACATGCAGTCATGACAGTGTGGTATTTAATCAAAAATGTTAAAATCACTTTGATAGCCCAAATTTTTACATTCAAACTTTTTTACATTCATGGCGATATAGGCCTATATCTACTTTAAAAAGTTTAAGAGAGTTTCGATTTTTTGAAAAGAAAACAGGAAACTACACGAATACCGGTATATAATATAATATAATATAATATAATATAATATAATATAATATAATATAGGCCTAATATAATATAATATAATAAGTATATAATGATTGAAGAAAAAAATTCTATCACAATGTATAATGTGTGATTCTGACAGCATGGACAGTAACATCTATAGATCCTTTGGTCTTTTCGATGGAAGATCATTCAACACAATAAAAACCGTTTAGATTTTCTTTCAATGGACGGTAAGCCCTAACTTGCCTCATTGCTCTTGATGCATATATCTACGCCATGCACGGTGCACTCATGTACAACAGTACATACATCTTTTATGTTTTACGCTGCCTATGTTGACAATAAAGTCATGTGCAATTCAATACCACTAAAGTTGTTTTTCCCTTTCCCGGGTTGCCTCGAACTATTCATGTCACAGGCGATCGACCCAATGTTTCATCTGCATGCGGCCTCATTGTGCTCATGGCTTTGAAGAAAATCATAGAATTTAAGATAGCGCTAGAAATGACATCCTAGTTAGCACTATCTTAGTCATCAATTATCAACCTTTGGTTCTTTTCCAACATCAAATCAGTTTTGTTTCGTCTAATGTGTGAGGAGATATATGGTAGGAACATTATGAGACCATTTTGGCGAGTATGATACGTTGGTGCTCATTTTAAATGCAATAGGATATGGATATACAATTTCACAGCAATTTCAATTAATGGTTTCATTTTAATTCGATTAAAAAAAAGCAGCTCCCCATCTGTGAGACCCCCCCATGCTGTCCGCCAAGATATTTAAGATTTCTATGCCCTTTTTTGTACTTTTAGCCCATTTTTTACCATTTTTGTCAAAGTTTGTCCCCCTTGAAAGTTGTTGCCCCCCCCCCCCCCCCTCCCCTTTTTTTTTATGAAGTCCTAGCTACGCCACTGGAGTGAACAAATCGGGAAATGAACGATATTCTTTTCCCTGGAAATTCTTTTTTACCTAACCTTTCATCGAACAATCGATGTCATATTGGTTCACTCTGTGCCTCTTCCATGTTGTATAGAGGCTCTGACTGTCATAACATGCATGGAAACTATAGAACATGGACGACTTGATCATTAAAGTATAAATGTGGGACAATTCTGTTCGACGTGGAAACCTTATCCACTGCCGTATATATTATATTTTATATGGACCCGAATCTGCATATTGACGAGGCCAACTCAAAGATGCTCAAGCTATGATAGATGAATTGAGTGATACATCTTTTAATCCAAGTGAATAAAATAGTATGATTATATTAACATATACAGTTATTAATTTTATGCAGAATTAAAATATTATAAATTAACAACAATTCAATTGGTGAACATGTCATATTGTAGAGGTAATGATATGATGATGGTTATGAGGGGCATCCCATGAGTCTTCATCAGATCAGCAACATCCCTGTTTATCATCAAAGCAAAAAAGTGCAGGCAGATGTCAATCCCCTTTACGTACCCCATACAACAAGCTACAACAAAAGTAGCATTATTATTCCGTAGCATCAACGGAAAGAGTATGATCACACATAGGCACCTCAGTACAGATTTATAGAATACAAAGCTCATGTTCAATTTCATGAACATAGTGAACTGCTATTTATATTTCACAATTTTCATGTATTTGGATAATTATTTTGACAAAATGTACATGATGAAGGTCAATGTTTTAGCTATATCTCATCACACGCAGTATAGTACTATCTATATACTTCAACGCATCTCCCTCAGTTACAAATACATCACATGTACGAGGACAAGACAAGGGAAATGATATTTGAAGCGATATACTTGAACTAGACTAGCATATATCGATTATCAAATTGTGTTCTAGGCTATTTTGAATTCTCTGGACGCAGCATCAAGTTCCCCTTTTTGAAGAGTAACCAAGAAACACACGTTTCTGCAGAGATGAAAAAGGGCACTAATTCAATTGCCTAATTTGATTTACAAAACATCTGCAAGTTCAAAATCATATAAATGCCATGTCGTGTGTATAGTGCCTTCATAGAAAGGTACTATTTGAATCAAAATGAACTTGCTTTTGCTTTAATAATATTATGATATGAAAAGTGCAAATGCGCAAGGAGGTTTATACCCAGTAGCGGAATTAAAGACAATCATCGTTTTGCAAAAGAATTGTATATGTGATGTTATGAAGAAGATATTCTACATGCCCGGTCTTCATGCTGTGACTGATTGAGTGACTGAATCTTTTTTTTTGAGCTTCATGACATAGCATAATAGTGATGTCTGATATGTTGGTTGACTCAGTCCCATTAACCTAACCATTTGTATACACTTTAAGCTGTTAAATTTTCAAGATGGCTGCCATCATATCACTGTATTATGCTTGTAATTGCATGGCATCATACTTTTCTAGACTTTTCTGTAACTGGCGCGTGTGTTGTGTGTTCGTTTGTGAACTCTGTCTGAGTGAAAAGTTGTTCATGAATGCACCCTGCGTTGGCGTATGTGTTTTTATTTTAATTCTATACGTACCACGCATCATCATTTTAGTTGAGAGGTCAAAATTGTCATTTGGGTGGGACGAAAAACAATAAAGAACTTACAGGCATTGTTGGTGCTTCATTTGAAGGGTCGGGGTATGCATTATTCATTTGAGCCATTTTCCATTTTAGGGGGTCAAACCTGAAAACCAATTATCAAAGACCACACAGTTTCAAAATAAATTTGAACTTTGTTGCGTGTAAAATGAAAGAATTTTGTTTAGATTTGAGTATTTTGTTTTAGGTTAGGGTCAGCAGTAGATCTATATACCAAAATGTAGGGTGCGAATCATGTTATCATCTGTGCGACACTCTCATCTTTGATGTGTGTTTCCACGCAGGGCGAGTTAATCATTTTGTATGAAACATGTTGACAAGTTGCAACCATTTTGCAGTATGCATTTGTTCTCATTGCCTGTAGCTGTGATATAGAGGAGATAATATACATTGGAACACGACGGCGATAGTGTCAAATGTTGCATGCTCACCTCCAGTCACGCATTCCATAATGACGTATTCTCAACTTAACTGATGTGTCAAAACGACGCTTTACGATGATGACTTTGCATCAGATATGACGGGTTTTCCGCCTTGATCAGTAAAAATCAATTAAATCACAATCAGTACACCTCAAATGTTAGTAGTTGATAACATTAAATAAAATAGATCATGCACGTAGGGCCAACATTACTATATACGAATGCATTAGTATATATTGCATTAATTTTATAGCATTTTTAAGATTTCAGAGATTGTCAATGTATTTATTATTTCCTATAACGTTAACTTGCAATTTAATTATTTTCACGAAACACCTGCTACAGGCATTACTCTTATTTGCATGTTATGCACATGATTTACATATTAACTATTTGGATTTTTGATTTGAATGTCATTAAATATTATGCGGTCATCTTCAGTAGATAGCAGCCAGCAATAAATCTTGCACCCTGTATATGTATCACGAGTATGTGATATTTGACGCAATTATTGATCGACTTGCTCCAAAATTAACTCGTTGCAAAAGCCATCCCTAAAACAATTAACATACAAACTATATGGTATCTCAGGGGACGCGACTTCGACGCCATGGGCCCCATTTCTGACTGACTTCACTTATTTCTGACTGCATGGTTAACAACCTTTTCGAATGCAATACACCAAGCTGTATCAAAATGATCAGTATTCCCATCAGTTTTGATGTTAATGTGTGCTGTTTCCAAATGGAACGTCTTGAAATGTCCAGATATATGGTTTTAAGAGTTTGTACAACATTAATCTACAAATCAGGTGATCTTTAGTTGCATTTTGTCGTGACAGTCTCATGTCCTTAGTCACGGGAAATTGGTGAATTATTCCAAATATTTTGATATAGCCTGTATTCCATCTAATTTCGATCATGCTGTCAGCTGCATCAATCTGGTGACATTTATGATTATGATTATACTTTTTGTGGAAGTCAATCATGTGGATCTTTTTATTGAGAATCTCAGCTCCAAAGGTGACTTTCATATTTCGTGTCAGAGGGTTTCTTTCGTGTATCAGAAACTATAGAATGGTATACAGTAATTGCAATAGTCCGACGGGTCATTGATTCGAAAAACCAATAAGGTTCGTTATGAACCTATTCTTTACCATATAACCCTAACTCTGCACCATTGACATATAACTATTAAGCCCGTCTCGTAACCCTAATTCTGGAACACATACCCTATACCTATAATGTCTTACACCCTGAATGTCGTAAACCCATTTCGGACTATATAAATGGTATAAATGGGTGCTCCTCGAAAATTTCGATTTTATGCTGCATGACATGTCGTACCGGTAAGTGTTCGCAAAACAAAAAATGTGTGGCAAAAAAAGTTGGGATTTCTATAATATTCTGTATACATTATCGCGGCGTCTTCATTCATACACTGTCTCCAGAAGTAATCATCTATATATAAGTACCCATTTAGGATCTTATATACCTTTTACATCGAGGGTGCCATAATCCAAAAGGCTAGCGGGCCTTACGACGGCTTCATTTCTTCAATTACATATGATCATGATGATATCAAGAAATCTTTGTGGGCGCTTAGCTATAATTAATTTGTGCGATGTGCCGGGTCAGACAAATATCACCCAAAGCATATTGAAATATATGTGTGCTTTTTTAAATGAATTTTTTGACTTCATATAAAGAGATGCAGCATGGAATCAAAAAATTGCATGCAGTATTGCAGAGGTACCTGTTTAATACTAAAGTGTGCAATAATAATGTTTAATAATTATTATACTGTTACTAAATCATCCCCAAAGGCACTTATATATTATGAACATATTATTAAGGTGGTAGGCCTATATGAGGTTATTTATGGAAATTAGGAAATGCTCTGTTTTAAACATATTTATTGAGTATAGGGCAAAGTACACTTATACCAATATGCCTTTTGTTTGAAGCAAATCGGACATATACGGTTTTCATAATACATCATGGGAGCTGATGTGCCATTGCTGCAAAACGATGAGACATCCTTGGTTTGAATTCATTCTGGTTCGTAACCCAGCAAACACAAAAAGGATCTTTAAACGTTTTAATAGCTTTTAAATATCGGGTTATATAAAGGTCATGAAAACGTTTTTAAAACGTGATTGTAAAATATTTTGGACAAACATTTTTGCAGAATGTTTTTTCAACACATAAATATAAACATTCTGTTCACTATAGAATGTTTTGCATCAAGTTTTCAAAACTGTTTTTTGAATGTTATTCAAACGTTTTTACACTCTTTATAATCATACATTAACGTTTTCTGTAAAACGTTTCGTGTTTGCTGGGATAGTACATGACCACGATACCGAGGATCTCGTATATATAGAAGCAGTTCTTAAAATATTTTGGGATGTTATCCATGATCTTATACTGATACAACAAAATATGTCACAAAATATTCAAGTTAAATATTACGTGAATTATATTAAAGTCGACAAGTTCGCATCGTCCTTCCACTTGGGTTGTGGGTGGGTGGGGGTGTGTGTGTGTGGGTGGGGGTGTGGGGGGTGACGGGAAGGGCCGTGTTTGTATAGATCATCGTAAAGTAAGTATATCCCAGCAAACACAAAACGTTTTCGACATCATTCGCAAAAGGTTATAAAAGGTTGTCAGAAAACGTTTAAATGTCGGGTTATATAAAGGGTATATTAAGGGTATAAAACGTTTTCATAACATTAAAAATCATTTTTGATAATCTACTGCTCAGCAAACAAAAAATGTTTTAGAGAAAACGTTTAAATGTCGGGTTATATAAAGGGTATAAAACGTTTTAATAACATTCCAAAAACATTTTAAAAACTTGATACAAAACATTCTAAACAGAATGTTATTTTGGGGTTGAAAAAATATTTTGCGCAAAATGTTTGCCCAAAATATTTGCAATAACGTTTTAAAAACATTTTCATGACCTTTATATAACCCGACATTTAAATGTTATTAAAACGTTTTGAAAAAAACTTTTCAAGAACATTTCTGTGTTTGCTGAGTGCAAATATTTTAACATAATGTTATTTAAGTGTTGACAAACTATTTGGCAAAAAATGTTTGCAAGAATAGTTTACAATAACATTTTTGAAAACATTTTAAAAATATTGTTGTGGTGTGTTTTCATACAAAAGGTTTTAAAACGTTTTCATGACCTTTATATAACCCGACATTTTAATGTTATTAAAACGTTTTTATGTAAACCAAAAGCCAAAATATAACTTATTAAAAACGTTTTTAAAATGTTTTTGTGTTTGCTGGGATGCCATGAGAAAACATTAATTAATTTGTAACGTACATCCGAAGGTCTTTATTGATTTCTTGTCTGCCTGTATAAAGCGACAAAAATGTCATAAATGAGACGAAAGTTGTTTGATTCATGAGGAGAATATACAGTAGGTTTATGAAATTTCCCTTCAATTAAATATATCGCTAAAGTGTTTAATGCAAATTTATTATCAAAATTTCAGGCTGTCTGTGAAAGATTTGTCTTATCTCGTCATGCCAGCCTTCCTATGAGATCTTCCGTACCCAAGAGGTATATAAACAATTCGTGCGAGATTTCAAGTGGAAAATATATAGTAGAATGTTTATTATACCTCAGATGACCATCATAAACTTGGCAAATCTAAACGTGTAGAGTGTGTTTATTTACCTATAGGACAATATTACCAAAGGTCGATGTATATTAAACTGAAATCAAGTCTGCATTAAGCGGACGTTTAAAAAACAACCAGGGAAGTCAGTCCCGGGAAAAATATGATATGTGGGATGATATGGCCATTAAACTTCCCAGGGTACGATAGACAGAAAAAGACACATATTTCAAGTAATATGGTTCAACCACTAGTGATGAGCAAGTGATGATTGACCAATCAGATTGCTTCTGTCTGACTGATACAACAAAATATCACAAAATATTTAAGTTAAATATTATGTGAAATATTAAAGTCGACAAGTTCGCATCGTCCTTCCACTTGGGATGTGGGTGGGGGTGGGTGTGTGTGGGGGTGACGGGGAGAGACGTGTTTGTATAGGTCATCGTAAAGTAAGTATATGCCATGAGAAAACATTAATTAATTTGTAACGCACATCCGAAGTCTTTATTGATTTCTTGTCTGCCTGTAAAGCGACAAAAATGTCATAAATGAGACGAAAGTTGTTTGATTCATGAGGAGAATATACAGTAGGTTTATGAAATTTCCCTTCAATTAAATATATCACTAAGGTGTTTAATGCAAATTTATATCAAAATTTCAGACTGTCTGTGAAAGATTTGTCTTATCTCGTCATGCCAGCCTTCCTATGAGATCTTCCGTACCCAAGAGGTATATAAACAATTCGTGCGAGATTTCAAGTGGAAAATATATAGTAGAATGTTTATTATACCTCAGATGGCCATCATAAACTTGGCAAATCTAAACGTGTAGAGTGTGTTTATTTACCTATAGGACAATATTACCAAAGGTCGATGTATATTAAACTGAAATCAAGTCTGCATTAAGCGGACGTTTAAAAACAACCAGGGAAGTCAGTCCCGGGAAAAATATGATATGTGGGATGATATGGCCATTAAACTTCCCAGGGTACGATAGACATGATAGACAGAAAAAGACACATATTTCAAGTGATATGGTTCAACCACTAGTGATGAGCAAGTGATGATTGACCAATCAGATTGCTACTTGTGCAGAAAATTAAGGTTCATTTCTTTTGCTGTGACCAAAAGCAAGTTATGATGTAACTAAAGACCTCATAAAAAGTAACGCAACTGTTATAAATGTCGTACAATATTAACAACACACTATTGTTTTTAAAGGAAATACCCGAAATTAAAGGTTTACAGCTATCAATGGTTATTACGAAAGCATTTTGGCATGTTTATCTTCACGCTGAAATCAATATAAAGTACTGTAACTTTTGAATTCGTTTTTTTTTCTCTTTAAAACACTTGTTAATATTGAACGACGTTGGACGTATGGGGTATCAAAACGCGCGCAAATCTCACATTTCTGGGATCCATGGGACCAGACGAATAATTAAACATGTTTGAAAGTATATCACTACGGTATGACAGTTTAAACCCACTTCCACGTTTGAAAGTTTTACGGGTCAAATTAATTTTCCCTTATACGATCATGTGGGTCATGGGGATCTTTTCGAGGGGCATCACGGTCTTAAAGAAGCTAATTGTCTGCTTTTACGAAAACTTGCCGAAGGAACACATTTTTTGAAAATAGTTATCTTTCATGTTGGCGCAAGAAATAACATTACATCCAAGCTGCTAAATCGGTAGCGATCATGGCGATTGAAATATAGACCCATTAACTACGATGTTCACCGTATTACGTGGATGGAGCAGCTGAAATCGCATCTCGAGTGTAGCCATGGGATACCCTTGGTGATTAACTTACAAACTCGAGTTGTGATGATTCAATTTGTGAACAAATAGTTTAACTAAATACGTATACGCTATGGAGCTCAAAAGGTATAACGCGTTTGTTTTAAATTTACCGTGGTATCGTATATTTATCAAGCTTTTTTGTGAAATAACAATTCGCCATTTAGGATATTTCATTATGTTTTTGCATGTTTTGTGCCCTGTAAAATACACAAACTTTTATTTCAAGTCTATTCAGACCACACTTGAATGGTAGCTCTTCCTATACATGATGAATGTTGGCTATAAGGGGTCCAAAGATTAGACTATAGTTTAATCTCGTTGAAGGGGTCACTAATATGATAAATGTTAAGAAGTTGGCGTCTCATTATGAGAGTAGTTTATCCGCGGCGTTGCCGAGAGTGGAAATGCTGGCTCACTGCTTTAAAGCAACTTAAAAGTTGTTTATCCGTAGAATCGCAGAGAGTGTCAAATGTAAATTAGTCTGTGTCCTGTGGTGTTGTTTGGCATTCTACGTGAGCATGGTGAGTGGAACATGTCTAATCTCATGGCTAGTCGAGGAGTCGCAGGGAGTGGAAAATGTACACTAGTCTCTGCCTCATAGTGGTCGTACTTTATCCGAGGAGTCACCGGGAGTGAAAAATGCACACTAGTCTCTGTCTCAGTGTTAGTAGTTTATCCGAGGAGTCGCAGGGAATGGAAAATGTACTCTTGTCTCTGTCTCATAGTGTTAGTAGTTTATCCGAGGAGTCGCAGGGAATGGAAAATGTATACACTAGTCTCTGTCTCATAGTGTTAGTAGTTTATCCGAGGAGTCGCCGGGAGTGAAAAATGTACACTAGTCTCTGCCTCATAGTGTTAGTAGTTTATCCGAGGAGTTGAAGGGAGTGGAAAATGTACACTAGTCTCTGTCTCATAGTGGTAGTATATAGTTTATGCGAGGAGTCGCAGGGAGTGGAAATGTACACTAGTCTCTGTCTCATATTGTTAGTAGTTTATCCGAGGAGTCGCAGGGAGTGGAAAATGTACTCTTGTCTCTGTCTCATAGTGTTAGTAGTTTATCCAAGGAGTCGCCGGGAGTGAAAAATGTACACTAGTCTCTGCCTCATAGTGTTAGTAGTTTATCCGAGGATTCGCCGGGAGTGAAAAATGTACACTAGTCTCTGCCTCATAGTGGTAGTAGTTTATCCGAGGAGTCGCAGGGAATGGAAAATGTACTCTTGTCTCTGTCTCATAGTGTTAGTAGTTTATCCGAGGAGTCGCCGGGAGTGAAAAAATGTACACTAGTCTCTGCCTCATAGTGTTAGTAGTTTATCCGAGGAGTCGCCGGGAGTGAAAAATGTACACTAGTCTCTGCCTCATAGTGTTAGTAGTTTATCCGAGGAGTTGAAGGGAGTGGAAAATGTACTCTTGTCTCTGTCTCATAGTGTTACTGTTAGTAGTTTATCCGAGGAGTCGCCGGGAGTGAAAAATGTACACTGGTCTCTGTCTCATAGTGGTAGTAGTTTATCCGAGGAGTCGCAGGGAATGGAAAATGTACTCTTGTCTCTGTCTTATAGTGTTAGTAGTTTATCCGAGGAGTCGCCGGGAGTGAAAAATGTACACTAGTCTCTGCCTCATAGTGTTAGTAGTTTATCCGAGGAGTTGAAGGGAGTGGAAAATGTACACTAGTCTCTGTCTCATAGTGTTAGTAGTTTATCCGAGGAGTCGCCGGGAGTGGAAAATGTACACTAGTTTCTGTCTCATATTGTTAGTAGTTTATCCGAGGAGTCGCCGGGAGTGGAAAATGTACACTAGTTTCTGTCTCATATTGTTAGTAGTTTATCCGAGGAGTCGCAGGGAGTGGAAATGTACACTAATCTCTGTCTCATAGTGTTAGTAGTTTATCCGAGGAGTCGCAGGGAGTGGAAAATGTACACTAGTCTCTGTCTCATAGTGTTAGTTGTTTATCCGAGGAGTCGCAGGGAGTTGAAAATGTACACTAGTCTCTGTCTCATAGTGTTAGTAGTTTATCCGAGGAGTCGCAGGGAGTGGAAAATGTACACTAGTCTCTGTCTCATATTGTTAGTAGTTTATCCAAGGAGTCGCAGGGAGTGGAAAATGTACACTAGTCTCTGTCTCATAGTGGTAGTAGTTTATCCAAGGAGTCGCAGGGAGTGGAAATGTACACTAGTCTCTGTCTCATATTGTTAGAAGTTTATCCGAGGAGTCGCAGGGAGTGGAAAATGTACACTAGTCTCTGTCTCATAGTGGTAGTAGTTTATCCAAGGAGTCGCCGGGAGTGAAAAATGTACACTAGTCTCTGCCTCATAGTGTTAGTAGTTTATCCGAGGAGTCGCAGGGAGTGGAAAATGTACACTAGTCTCTGGCTCATAATGTTAGTAGTTTATCCGAGGAGTCGCAGGGAGTGGAAAATGTACACTAGTCTCTGTTTCATAGCGGTAGTAGTTTATCCGAGGAGTCGCAGGGAGTGGAAAATGTACACTAGTCTCTGGCTCATAATGTTAGTAGTTTATCCGAGGAGTCGCAGGGAGTGGAAAATGTACACTAGTCTCTGTTTCATAGCGGTAGTAGTTTATCCAAGGAGTCGCAGAGAGTGGAAAATGTACACTAATCTCTGTCTCATAGTGGTAGTAGTTTATCCGAGGAGTCGCAGGGAGTGGAAAATGTACACTAGTCTCTGTTTCATAGCGGTAGTAGTTTATCCGAGGAGTCGCAGAGAGTGGAAAATGTACACTAGTCTCTGTCTCATAGTGTTAGTAGTTTATCCAAGGAGTCGTAGGGAGTGGAAAATGTACACTAATCTCTGTCTCATAGTGTTAGTAGTTTATCCGAGGAGTCGCAGAGAGTGGAAAATGTACACTAGTCTCTGGCTCATAATGTTAGTAGTTTATCCAAGGAGTCGCAGAGAGTGGAAAATGTACACTAGTCTCTGTCTCATAGTGTTAGTAGTTTATTCAAGGAGTCGCAGAGAGTGGAAAATGTACACTAATCTCTGTCTCATAGTGGTAGTAGTTTATCCAAGGAGTCGTAGGGAGTGGAAAATGTACACTAGTCTCTGTTTCATAGCGGTAGTAGTTTATCCAAGGAGTCGCAGAGAGTGGAAAATGTACACTAATCTCTGTCTCATAGTGTTAGTAGTTTATCCGAGGAGTCGCAGAGAGTGGAAAATGTACACTAGTCTCTGGCTCATAATGTTAGTAGTTTATCCAAGGAGTTGAAGGGAGTGGAAAATGTACACTAGTCTCTGTCTCATAGTGGTAGTAGTTTATCCAAGGAGTCGCAGGGAGTGGAAAATGTACACTAATCTCTGTCTCATAGTGGTAGTAGTTTATCCAAGGAGTCGCAGAGAGTGGAAAATGTACACTAATCTCTGTCTCATAGTGGTAGTAGTTTATCCAAGGAGTCGCAGGGAGTGGAAAATGTACACTTGTCTCTGTTTCATAGTGGTAGTAGTTTATCCGAGGAGTCGCAGAGAGTGGAAAATGTACACTAATCTCTGTCTCATAATGTTAGTAGTTTATCCAAGGAGTCGCAGAGAGTGGAAAATGTACACTAATCTCTGTCTCATAGTGGTAGTAGTTTATCCAAGGAGTCGCAGGGAGTGGAAAATGTACACTAGTCTCTGTTTCATAGCGGTAGTAGTTTATCCGAGGAGTCGCAGAGAGTGGAAAATGTACACTAATCTCTGTCTCATAGTGGTAGTAGTTTATCCAAGGAGTCGCAGGGAGTGGAAAATGTACACTAGTCTCTGTTTCATAGCGGTAGTAGTTTATCCAAGGAGTCGCAGAGAGTGGAAAATGTACACTAGTCTCTGTCTCATAGTGTTAGTAGTTTATTCAAGGAGTCGCAGAGAGTGGAAAATGTACACTAATCTCTGTCTCATATTGTTAGTAGTTTATCCGAGGAGTCGCAGGGAGTGGAAAATGTACACTAGTCTCTGTTTCATAGCGGTAGTAGTTTATCCGAGGAGTCGCAGGGAGTGGAAAATGTACACTAATCTCTGTCTCATATTGTTAGTAGTTTATCCGAGGAGTCGCAGGGAGTGGAAAATGTACACTAGTCTCTGTTTCATAGCGGTAGTAGTTTATCCAAGGAGTCGCAGAGAGTGGAAAATGTACACTAATCTCTGTCTCATAGTGTTAGTAGTTTATTCAAGGAGTCGCAGAGAGTGGAAAATGTACACTAATCTCTGTCTCATAGTGGTAGTAGTTTATCCAAGGAGTCGCAGAGAGTGGAAAATGTACACTAGTCTCTGTCTCATAGTGTTAGTAGTTTATTCAAGGAGTCGCAGAGAGTGGAAAATGTACACTAATCTCTGTCTCATAGTGGTAGTAGTTTATCCGAGGAGTCGCAGGGAGTGGAAAATGTACACTAGTCTCTGTTTCATAGCGGTAGTAGTTTATCCAAGGAGTCGCAGAGAGTGGAAAATGTACACTAGTCTCTGTCTCATAGTGTTAGTAGTTTATTCAAGGAGTCGCAGAGAGTGGAAAATGTACACTAGTCTCTGTCTCATAGTGTTAGTAGTTTATTCAAGGAGTCGCAGAGAGTGGAAAATGTACACTAATCTCTGTCTCATAGTGGTAGTAGTTTATCCGAGGAGTCGCAGGGAGTGGAAAATGTACACTAGTCTCTGTTTCATAGCGGTAGTAGTTTATCCAAGGAGTCGCAGAGAGTGGAAAATGTACACTAATCTCTGTCTCATAGTGGTAGTAGTTTATCCAAGGAGTCGTAGGGAGTGGAAAATGTACACTAGTCTCTGTTTCATAGCGGTAGTAGTTTATCCAAGGAGTCGCAGAGAGTGGAAAATGTACACTAATCTCTGTCTCATAGTGGTAGTAGTTTATCCGAGGAGTCGCAGGGAGTGGAAAATGTACACTAGTCTCTGTTTCATAGCGGTAGTAGTTTATCCAAGGAGTCGCAGAGAGTGGAAAATGTACACTAATCTCTGTCTCATAGTGGTAGTAGTTTATCCGAGGAGTCGCAGGGAGTGAAAAATGTACACTAGTCTCTGGTTCATAATGTTAGTAGTTTATCCGAGGAGTCGCAGGGAGTGAAAAATGTACACTAGTCTCTGTCTCATAGTGTTAGTAGTTTATCCGAGGAGTCGCCGGGAGTGAAAAATGTACACTAGTCTCTCTCTCATAGTGTTAGTAGTTTATCCAAGGAGTCGTAGGGAGTGGAAAATGTACACTAATCTCTGTCTCATAGTGGTAGTAGTTTATCCAAGGAGTCGCAGGGAGTGGAAAATGTACACTAGTCTCTGTCTCATAGTGTTAGTAGTTTATCCAAGGAGTTGAAGGGAGTGGAAAATGTACACTAATCTCTGTCTCATAGTGGTAGTAGTTTATCCGAGGAGTCGCAGGGAGTGAAAAATGTACACTAGTCTCTGTCTCATAGTGTTAGTAGTTTATCCAAGGAGTCGTAGGGAGTGGAAAATGTACACTAATCTCTGTCTCATAGTGGTAGTAGTTTATCCAAGGAGTCGCAGGGAGTGGAAAATGTACACTAGTCTCTGTCTCATAGTGGTAGTAGTTTATCCAAGGAGTCGCAGGGAGTGGAAAATGTACACTAATCTCTGTCTCATAGTGTTAGTAGTTTATCCAAGGAGTCGCAGGGAGTGGAAAATGTACACTAGTCTCTGTCTCATAGTGGTAGTAGTTTATCCAAGGAGTCGCCGGGAGTGGAAAATGTACACTAGTCTCTGTCTCATATTGTTAGTAGTTTATCCAAGGAGTCACAGGGAGTGGAAAATGTACACTAGTCTCTGTCTCATAGTGATAGTAGTTTATCCGACGAGTTGGGCATGGAAAATGTACACCTCTCTGTCCCACTCTGGTCCCACATGGTTGTTGTTTGTGTATGCATGGTATGTCGTCGAGGGTGGTCTCTGTTTAACAAGGTGTCTCTGTTTTACAATATAAAAATGTAAAACGTGCATAGCAAAAAGTGGAATATGTACAGTTATTGTATATGTT
Organism: Amphiura filiformis; assembly: GCF_039555335.1. NCBI lineage: Eukaryota > Metazoa > Echinodermata > Ophiuroidea > Amphilepidida > Amphiuridae > Amphiura > Amphiura filiformis. The sequence continues at coordinate 72,139,777 of NC_092633.1, forward strand.
CTCGTTATATCGCGTGCAAGTTATTTAACCGATGGGTCGCTGGTCATCTTAAGTGGAAAGAGAACATTACTCTTATCATTGCGTTACCACTGGTTACGTTTCACTTGAGTTGTTTTTGATTTGTGGATTCATTTCTTTTGCCCCTCCCATTTAATATGACTTTTTGAGTGAAATCAATAAGATAAGTTTTTTTAATTATGTTACAAATATTATACATTTTTATAGGTTGTAATTCAGGGTTCGGCAAAGCTGCAGCAAAATATTTCGATAGCATCGGTGCCTATGTCTTCGCTATATGCTACAGCGGTGATTCCGGGGAGCATGAACTTATTGCTACGTGTTCAGGGAAGCTGACACCAATACAACTAGACATTACGAAAGATGATCAAGTACGCAAGGTGGCGAGAACGATTAAAGGAATGCTAGGAGATAGAGGTGGGTTTAACTTAGGTTGTCGATTATAACACTGTTGCAATGATGTAATTTACTGTTCCATTTGCCCTTGTACCTGCGATAGCCTATTGTGACTAACAGAAGTCTAGAACTATATAGGGCCAGCAACCAGTCTGTAGCTTATCTTATTGTGGATAATCCGATTGGCAGCCTCACCCCACACTTTACCACATCAAAAATAATTGCGATATTTGCATCTGAAGAAAGCACATAATTTTTGTTATAACTCCAGTAGTAAAATGTTATTTTTTCCTTACGATGTTTTATGAACAAAACTGTTTCTGCTTCTAAATATCCAAACTACTGGAGCAATATAAGCCTGGAATGTAAGCCAAATTTTGATAACATAGCCTATGCATCACTGTAAGATATAGAAAGCGCCATATGAATCGGACCGCCCACCTTAAGTAGATACATTTGACATTTAAACGATGTGTTATAATTGCAAAGTTTGTATCATACAATTTTAGTATCATGACAGTCAACTGAGACTTAAAGTTACAAGTGCACATATAGGAACTCTGAAATACTTTGAGTAACACAATTTTACACGTTTGACGACAAATCAACTGATTTGTAGAAAGGAGCTCTTATGATCTGCCAAGTTGAAAACAATCAAAGTTTTTTATCAGTTTCGCCGTCGAGCAATGACGAAACTGATAAAAAAATTGCATCGTAGTTTGCTTATTCCGGTCGAAAAAAACCACTGTCTTTCATGTAATTATGTTCTCTATTCCACCCAAACAGAACTTTGGGGACTTGTAAATAATGCCGGTATATGCTACTATGGAGAATCAGAGCTGATGCCCATCAACATGTATCAAAAACTATGGGAAACTAATTGCCTAGGACAAGTGCGAATGGTTAAAGCCTTCTTGCCACTTCTACGGAAATCAAAGGGTCGGATTGTTAACGTGACAAGCATGTCAGGTAGGTGGTCATTTACTGATATACACGATTTTCATTTGAACATCAAGCGCAAAGAGTATTGGCATTATGTTAAAAGGTCATCAGTTTTAATCAAACGTGAATGCGTGAGCTGACACTACACGTGTACACCTATATTTGATGTCACTTGCAATATTTCTACTATCTATCTGATAATGTCATTAACAAATTCTCATGGTATCCACGGTTTAGCCCACATGTAGGAATGTGCCAAAGTAGTCTTGTGCGATTGGTGGGTAGGTCTTATTGCTCTTGGAGGTTTTTTAACCAGAATGCTCCAAAAGGTTCATATTTTGACCGATTATTGTACGAACTAGACTATATGGGGTGTTGTACCAAGCTTTATGTGCATGGGGCGTCACTTGATCCACAGAGTCTCCTCTCAGAATCGGTTAGGATACAAAATACCATTATTTTTCACATAATGCTCATCAGTTTATTAGAAACCCGAGACACGTACAACATCGCCCTTATAGATGCAGTAAGCATAATATTACGAGCGTATGTGATGTAGAAATAATTTGTTAAAACGCTGTTGTTTGTCAACAAGCCGTAACGTATTAATGGCCATATACTACTGTCATTTTTGACTTCAATTATAATAGTGATTAATTAATACTGCTTTACGCTTAATTAAATGTGATATTACCATAATACCGCCGAAAATAATGAATAATTCTATAGTGCAGCTGCATTATAATGTAACAATTCAAACGTCACATTATTAAACTCTATGTCAAGGATATTAGCCTTTTATCAAAGTATTGCTTTTATTGTGTGCCATTTTACTGATCTTTGGTTTGTGTTGTATTTGTGTTGTATTACAGGTCGTATGCCAACTGCCAGTTACCCAGCGTATTGCAGTTCCAAAGCTGCTGCGTTGATGTTTTCCGACGTTTTACGTATGGAAATGAAGAAATGGGACATCAAGGTGTCCGTAATTGAACCGGCGGGCTTCCGCACAGGTAAACGCAATAGGCCTACTAACACTGACTAAGAGCCAAAATTGGCTCATTACCATTGGGCATAAGTAGTAACCCTACACCAGGCATAAAAAGAAACTCGTCAGTTATAGTCATCCTTGCTGTTCAACAACCTGTCCGACTCTGATCGCTCAAGAAAGATTAACTACAAAAATCTACTAACCGCCCTCCCGATTTTCGGGCGGCGCGGTCACTGGACTTTCGCGATTCATCTTTCTTGCGCCATGTGAGATAGTGATCATAGTCTGAGCTGAGTATAGTCTGGTAACTTAGGAAAAGAAGGTTCTACTCGTCGGACTATGTTACATTAGGTCATTTCAAATATTGAGTTTTAGTTTTGGTTTTGGTCACGTGGTTTCCTATTATCCTGCCTAAGCTCTTTAGTGACGTACTTATCGATATCTTTGTTTGTACCATTTGTTAGAAACTTATAATTGGTATCAAACCGTTTCAGTTTGCATTTGAGTTCGTTATATAACTGTGCGACCACAGGAAATCAGGTTTGAAGTTGCCTTGATACAAAAGAAGTTTTTAAATTTCGCAGTGTTCACGAGCAGAGAAGTCTATAACAAGTCAATCTACATTTGAAAGCGGGATTTAGTTTTCGAAATAGCCAAGGCTTATTTCACTGTGAAAAAATATAGACCATCGAAATATTTCCACCGACATTACAAAAGAATACCTTGAAAATAGACAATTGGGTGATATACACAATACTGCTCTATTTATGTGCATATCGCATGACAGAAAATCAATATGATAGAAAGCTGGTTTAAATTGACTTTTATTTATTTATAATACAAATTTATTTATTAATGAGAAATGAGAAGAGTAAAGGAGAGAGGGAGAGAAGAGAGAAGGAAAAAGGGTGTGTGTAGGGGGTGTAAGGCGAGGGAGAAAGAGAAACAGAGGGGAGAGAGCATTGGAAGTGGGAAGGGAAGGAGGGGAGAGGAGAGGAGAGCTTAAGAGTGGAGTGAAATAGTAGGGGAGAGTCGATATCGAGTGTGGGGGAGGCGGGGGAGGAGGTTATATAGGTGGGGAGAGGGGAGCCAGGGTAAGAGGTATAAACTAATTCATAATTAAATCATCTCCATCATCATGCATCGTTTTTGTTTCATACAAACAAACAAAGCCCCCCCTCCCCCAATATACGCGCATGATTTCTTAGCCTCGTAGAACTCGGGGTGTAATTATACGGTGAAGTGAAAGTATGCCACCTACGATAGAGAGCATCAACTAGCCCGGGCAACTACCGCCCGATACTATAGATATCCGATAATAATTATGTTAACACAATAGGCCATTATATACTTATGGCTATATACCCTATATCTGCTCCGCTTTTTAATCCCTTGATATTTGGTTTCTGAACAAACATGACAAAGGAGAAACCAAAACTTATCATTTGAAATGAGGGAGTGTGTGCTTTATTGATTGGCCCTTGGTGCTTGTGTGCAATACAACGATGCGTTCCCATTGAAAAAATCGTTGAAATTGTAATATTTGATTTTGGGTTTTGACGGTTTGGAGGCGCATATCTTGGTCAATTCTTGTTGTTCGATTTTCACGAACAGGGTGTCAAATGAGAAAGCAAAATCCAATTAACAAAAATGTATATTTCAGAATAATCCAAAATTATCAGGCTGTTGAACAGCAAGGATGACTATAACTGACGAGTTTAGTGTATTTAATAATCCGTATTGTGTAAAATTGGATTGAGTATGAGGAAACATTCAAAGTTAAGTCTTTCAGTGAACAAACGTACAGGTTTAAAAAAACTGTGTCGTGACCATGCTGACAGATGCGCATGTTTGAGATAACCAGGCAGGGCTCAACGCCTGGTACGTATAGGCCCTATTCTTGCTGGATTGTGCAGAGTATTAATTCGGGGATAGATATGTCCTCACAGACCTGAGAGTATTTGGACTATTGGTTCCTGAAATGTAGGCCTATCACATCTTTGCAGATGAAAAATATGAACCAACTCTCATGTAACTGAATGTTGTATTTGTTTAACATGTGTTACTTTTCTTTTACAGGGAATATCAAGAATGATCGACTTAAGAAAACGTTTCTACACATGGTACAATCCCTTCACCCGGACATTAAAAGAGTGTACGGTCATTTCTATTTCAAAACGGCAGAAGAGGCCATCTTTACCGAAGACGATATTCGTTTGTTAGAGGACCTTACTCCAGTGTGCGAGGCTATGGAGCATGCGCTCTTTGCCAAACGACCTCGATCACACTACCAATGTGGTATGGGTTCCACCATACTGATGTCGATTGCAACTCATATGCCTGCCTTCGTTGTAGATTTTATATCATCTGTATTGACTGGGACTCTTATCCCACAAGGAGCCCTTGCCGATGCAGAATCGACAAACTTGAAAATGCCAACGAACCCTTTAGAGTCTAATTCGTTATCTCTTCCGGCCAATCAAAAACCACGCAAAGACAATCACGTAACTATAGCAGCTAACGTCAAGGTCAACGTCATCGACGTTAATGGACATGATGGAAGGGGAAATGAAACAGACGTCTGAACGTCGCATCTGAAACGTTATTGTACTACTTTCATGACTTTAACTGAAATGCCAATACACAGGAAGGTTCCAAGAATACAGATACATTCCTGGAATGGGTCAATCCTGGTTGATTGCAATCCAATCCATGGAATAAACAAGAAAGAAACTCCTTCGCTTTCCGCGCACTAAGTGTCACGATTCTTGGCTCTGAATTTGTCATGTGTAAGGAATTTCAGTAAGAGTCCTAAAATGAAATATCCTCAACATTTAGTCTCAGGTATGAGGACACTGACTTTGAGACGTGTGTTTACCACGATGGCAATCTTACTATGTCCTTCCCAAGCACGAAAGAAATGTTCATGCAGAATATTTGTGTGTCTGGAGAGTTTTAAGAGTACTATTTTTGTCACTTAGAGGCAATTTTTGATAGAAAAATAGTTAAGTTATTGCATAATGTGTATAATGTGCTTGTTTGTATGTTTCTTTCATGTTGTAATGATAAAGGTTTATTTTTCCCGTGGGAAATGGCAATGTTTGCTTTATATCTAAATCAAGTTGTACTTAATTCTCGTTTCAGAACTAATTACAGGACCCATATTGTAGATCAGGTTATAATAAGGATAGTTCTTACGACATTAACAATTTAAAATGTTGCTATGGTAGGCCTATAGATAGCAGGAAATTGTAGGAAATTTGTAATATTTACAAAATTACAACTAAAAACATTTGCGTGTAAAGATGAGATATTGGCGCAAACAATTATAGCGTTGAGCTCATTCACCTCGGATCTTTACAGCCTTACTTTATGTACTTTGTGCCATAATGGCCGATCCAGTTCTTAGAAATACATGTACCTCATAACAATTGAAATTAATACTCATTAAGAAAATCAGAGCTTGGAGAATTGAATCTGTGCATTTACATCTTAGTTGACTAAAAGATGACCAAATACAGACATATGTCTTTTAAAAATGTCAGATTCCTCCTTGAAAGCACTTTCCGCCCCCTTTTGATAGCGGTGAGAGCTAGGAACTTGCGTCAATTGAAATTTTGTTATTTTTGAAATTCTACCTTTTGCCATTCATATGGCTTCAGTTGGATTGAATGAATTCAGTTTAGTATGCCAAGTGATGTATATTAAAGTGTGCAGAACATTATAGAATGTTTCAATTTTTTTACTGAGTTTTAATTTCTTCAAAAATGCCTTTGTTGTAAGTGCAAGTTGGACGGTCGGCACGGAAAGTACAATAACAAGATATAACAGAGTTCATTTCATTAGTATGCTTTAAAACGATGCCATAAATATAAAACACATTACATTGGCTATACAAAATAAGGAAACATCATCGTATCAAAACCGAATATGTTGTTAACAATATGCAGTGGTAGAAATTACCAAATTAATTGATTTTTTATATTTTAGTCTTCAATTATTTGTAAGATGATTGTTTTATATAGAATTGCAGATTCATAGGTAGTGGTAAAAAAACTGAGAATAAAATTAATGATTGTTTTTAGTTTTTAAATCCGGTCGTCTTTTAAACATGTAAAGGTGCAATCTATCTTTTGGTTTTATAAATTAAGAAACGATTTCTATGTTATATAGTAACTAAAACAATGGAAAATGATGCAATTGCATGCAGAATGTTTCAAATGTTCACTTTTTGAAAGTACAATTTCTTTTTGCAAGTCTTGAAGGTATCGTGAAGACAAAGCATCTTGAAGATTTCATGATATTTTATCTGGAATAAAGCTATAAGTGTATGCTCCTTCATGCAGTGGTGTGTACCAAAGTTATTCTGTGTTAACTGTCTTCATGAGAGCAAAGAACGGCTGAACACAGCTTTTAATCAGGCAAGCAAGAAGTGCTGCTATATACTGAAGAAAATCAAAACAGGGATGCTTGAGTTCGTGGCCGTGTTCTTGCATTTGAACTTATACACGATACTATAGAGCTTTGTATATATTCATGCTTCGTTGATGCCACTGCATGTGGGTTGATGCAATTCTCTATTTTCCCTTCACTTTTTTACAGGCTTAGGTCTAATTATTTCTGTCGGCATACTTTTGTGAAAAGCAAAGAGAACATGGAACGTTTTACTTTTGACACGAATCAGGCTAATTGAACTTTAAAATGTCACACACAGGGTTTTGTTATGTGGTTTTCAACAGCTTTTAACTTTTTAGTTTGCTCACCTTTTTGTGGTTTTTTTTTGGGAGGTAATCAAAATATCAGTGTTTTTTATTTCACCCCGTTTTGCAGATAGATCCCTTTCGTAATAAGCATAAAAAGTGAAAGATTATAAGCATCACGAGCACATTCAATGGAGGAGGCACTTAAAACTAAATTGACTGAGACTGTCTGATTAATATCTGAATTATGGTAATATACATACATCGGTAATCATGGTGATTGTACAGCTATTTTTCTGTATCTTCCAAAAAAGGTTGTTTTAAGAGCTATTTAATTGATGCAATGCATATAATGTTCTTGTATATAATTGCAAAAATCATATTATAAGGTATTTTATGGAAAGTTCATTGTTGATATAAATAATGACAACAATTATAATTGAATGCGTCTATGCATTTAGCAGTAAAAACATACGTTTAGATTTTGGCAGTATCTTCGAAAAAATCTTCGATTCCATCCACAGAAAGATTATGTTCTTAGTGCTCGGACATGATGGAATACATGTATATAGAAGCTGTTGTCAACGCCTTAAGTGCGCTCTAGAACAACTCGAAAGTGTGATGGTATAGATGGCAATACATCTCCGATCCTTTGATGTTTTCACCGGAGTTCTGCAAGGTGATGTTATGGCTCCAGCCCTATTTTTTTTAGTATTAGTGGACTTTGTACTAACAAAGACCATCATGTACCCCCATCTTGACTCGGAAGTTATATAAAGTCTTTATCCAGCTAAAAGTAATGACTTGGGATTTTGCTGATGACATTGCCTGAAATCCAATATCCCACGGGCGTATAGGTGATATCTTATTGTACGCATACGCCAGTTGAATCAGGCAATCTTAATGATGTATGCTGTACACTGATTTCAGTTGATTTATCTGGCGTATGCCTTATGCCCTATGAGCCCCTATGCGTCTAGAGAAGGGCGCATTGATGTCAGAAATCACCATCTCTCACATTTATGTAAAATGTCGGGGTATTATTGACTTGTCGAAAGATTGACATTTTGCCGAGACTGTTTTTGTGCATTTTCTGGTTTTATTTTTATCTGTATATATTGACCTGAAATATTATAAGAGCTTACCCACCTTGCCATCATCATGTAACCATGGTAACCACTCTATTATACGTAATTATTCACATATAGTACATGTATAGGCCTAATAGATTCGCTGTGGTGAATCCAGAATGGTGTATTACCTTATAAGCTTTGAACTCTTTATAACCTCTTGGCATAGAGTGGCATTTTACACAAAGTTATCATAACGCACATACAAGAGTTTAGCTAAGGAATTGCATGACTGTTTTTGCACCTTGATCTTCCATACCATTGCACAATCAGATCAGATGTGTTTTGTTACCGTACAACGATGCCTTTATTTCAAATCCTTGTGATTTATGCATACGGACGAATACTGGATTACTATGAACCGTATAACTCTTGAAGCACCAAAAACGATTCGCCGAGTGCGGGTAGCGACCATAAGACGATAACGGTTTTGTGCTGAAACGTCGCCCTCTATAGTTAGTATAATACAAAGGGGCAGTCCATAGTTATCTGTAGCTCGTCTGTATGCGCAAAACACAGCGATTTATAATTATATGTTGCAGTGATGTGACTTGATGTTTTGTGTTATTCAGGAGGTAATCAATAACTGATATCTTTTTGTCACATCATTTTATACCGTCCGTGCACTTGCACGTCAGCACACACCAAAATTTGCTAAATGTAAAATAAAAAGTATCAACTTCAAATTATTTACCGTAGTTTTGAGGCATGCCGTTCAAGTCATATAGACCTAGTATTTACAAATTAAACATTGATTGTAGCAATAGGTAGGCTATATAGTTGAGTTTGTACCCACAGAAAAGTTATGTCAAACTTTACATCCGTCTCATTTTTCGATGTAGGTAAAATATCAAAGCCTGTTTAATAAAGCTGGAGTCGTTCAAGCATCAGCCGGGAAGTTGAATATAAATGCAACGAACACCGTGCTGAAGAAATGACAAAACTTGGGAGAGAGAAAATTGTACAGGCACCGTAGCATGGATCTTAACCAAGGGCCGAGACCCCTGAAATTTGCGATTTATTCCGCATTCGGTAACTTACCGAATACTTACCGAATATGGAATAATTCGTAAAATTCAGGGGAGTCGGTCCTCAGGTAAAATTCATGTTATTGTCGTGTATCCATTAAGCAGTCTGACAAACAGCACGGCTTTGATGAAGAAGTGTTCAGATCAGGAACTGCTTTGCAAAACGGTTCAAAACAATATTTAGCAGAATTACTAACAAGTGCCTACATTATTAGATCTTTGGCTCATTTGCAGAGATTTTGTACTGTTGAATCAATGTATCTTATATTATAGTCCCCTCTACGTATACGTATATATGTCTTTAGCATTTCATATCACCGTGATCATAGTGCTCATTCGGCAAAAGAAAAATACAAAAATTATAAATTGCATTGTGTCTGTTTAGTTGTGTTTAATGTAGAATTCTAGCAATTTGACCTGCGGGTCACCATTAGAGTTTGAAATAAAAACCTTCCTTTTAAACCTTCCTTTTTTTACATGCATGCAGTGACGTATAGCGTCATAGGGACACGGGGCGGGTGTGGGGGCTGGCCCTCAATCGATTCGATTTGAAAATCCATAGGTTCCCCCAGCCCCCCACCCCGTAGGATGAGTTACGCTACGCCTGCATGCATAGTGTAACATAACTCCAGAGGCCTACTTATTGAACTAAAACGGTATACAATCTGTAGAATCAGGTCTAATATAAGGAAAACAACCGATTGTTTCAACGTACTGCTCATGGCTTTATATATATAATTGAGAAAAAGTATGAGAAGTATTTTCCGTTTTAAAAATGAAACTGCACTTGATACAGCTCTTTGTTTATACATAATAATGTTGTTTTCATTTTAGTGCAAAAGTGATCTAAAAACATATGACAAAAACGTTATTTTTAACTATATTGTTTAACTGAAACCAATTGAAATATAGTTTCACATTATACAAGATGCGTTGTATAGAAGGTTGTTATTTCCTAATAGCATTATATAGGATAGTTCAAAGTATTGCATGCAGTGTTCGAGCCGTGTTAAATATTCATTATGAGGTTGTTTTTTGCAACAATTAACTTTGTATTCAGGATGATGTGTCACACCCATTTTTATTTATTTTTTAAAAAAAAAAAATAATGTGCGTGGTCTTTGCAGGAAATGATGCCACCCCCCCCCCCTCTATTGATGTCCATACCAAATATGATGATCCACCCAATTATATATGCATTTGTAATTATTGCTCGGTCGACATGAAAATGTTGACTCTACTCCGGCGGATTTTGTAAAGGACCACAATGATAGATATGGACACCTTACCTTAATTGTCTGGATGAGACGAACGTATAGTATGTAGCTTGATCTTCTCATATGGGATATACTTCAAGCTGACCCGGCCGTGTGAATACCCTATAATATCATAACAACATAGCTGAGATCAGCATTTAGCGCTTCTCTTTAAACCTGTCAATTTCGACTAATTCCCTGCTAACACCATAACGTTGTAAAACATTGTGAAACGTTTTTTACAACTTAACGACGTTGTGACAACGTATATAACGTCGTGTGTTATCATCGGGATATTTTGCTATTATCATGATTATAAGAACCGATTGCTTCTTAAAGGAGTATTTCGTGATCCTAGCATCCTCTTTTTATGGCATTTTTCAGTAGATATCCACGAAAAAAGCTTATTCCCAAAATTTCAGTTGATTCCGATTTTGCGTTTGCGAGTTATGCATGATTATATGTGTATACACTGCTCCATAGACACGATATCTTTGCTAAACCAATTAATCTGCAAGATATTTTTTGTACATAAACATTATGTAGTCAGAGGTTTCCAGTGATATAAAAAATCTCAACTTTTTTTGAGAAAAGTGGGGGGGATGAGGCTGTGGATCACGAAATGCCCTTTTAAAATGTTTCTTAATTTGTTTATGTCTTAAATAGTTGTAAGACTTTGCAAACAGAATGGAATAACATGTTTATAGCATTATCGTGTTGCGTTTGTAAGTTAATCAGTACTAATATTGTTCAATATTTTGCTTTAACATGTTTACCTCTATACATGTGTATTTCTCAGTATGTTAGCCTACAATGCCTATATGCATATGGAGTTATTTGCTGGGTCAGTATACTTTTCTGTTATCAGTTACACATAAAAGTTCAGTTTATGTGCTTAATTGAGTTAGTCGCCGTTTTCTTTTTAAAACAAATCCAGAAATTACTGTGTTTTAGGTGTCATAATTTATTGTGTAATTTACACATTGTTTTTCATATTTGAAGAAAAATGACAAAATGTTCAAATAAGGTTACAAATATTTCTGATTTTATTAGACATGTTTGATAGGTGGTCAATGGGTAACACTGAATGGTTCATCGGTTTTTGTCATTAAGGTGGTACAAAATGTAGGCCTACTACACCCCTAATAAATTTTGTGACTAATTTCGCATTTTTCTCAAAAAATAACAACACACTGTGGTAACAAAAGTTATGTATATTATAGGGGCAAGGAATTCAATTACTTCACTGAAATTTCAGTGATTCAAGACAAGTGGTTCATTATTTATGTTAAGAAATGAGGTACCTACATTCAAGCAGTACCGCTTTTTTTTATCATAAATAACGTACCGCTTGTCTTGAGATTCCTTGCCCCTATACATAACTTTTCTTGCCAGTGTGTTATTATTTTTTGAGAAAAATACAAAAATAGTCACAAATTTATCAATGGGTGTAGTATCACCTCAAGTTATTTTGCCATTAAATATGGACACTTTATTTCATATGTGACAATCAACACAAATTTCTCATACGACCATGATATGAAAGTGCTTTGAGTGAAGCAAAATGTAACCATCGTTTTCCAGCTTCGCAAGACATGCTGATAAATGAAGGTCTATAACAAAAGAAATAATACAGAACTTCGGTCCAGGTCAGACATACAGACATTATATTAGCGGCGGTTTGAAGGGGACATGTTGACCCCCCCAAATGTGGGGTGGTTCTCTCACTTCCCCTCACAGTCAGAATTAAAATATTAAAATAAGTATGAAAATTTATTTCACTTTTGGCAAAGAAATTGTCCAATTATTATAATATTTATAGGCATATATTTTCAGAACCTCCCACCCTTTCACTTCCCCTCATGCCCGGGGGAGGGTCTGGAGTCGCTACCGCATCATATCAACTATTGTATGCTAGTGTAGTTTGAACAAGGATGATTGGTTTGAAATAAACATAGTTATTGTATAAATCAGTCGAATACATAATGGTTTGACTAAACTATACCATGAATATTATTACATAAGCATGAGGGAATTATAAGTGTATGTTGCTATGATTTGGATGCGGTATAAGTTCGCTTCAAAGTCATTATAGGGTATTTTTTTGACTATTGATCCAATTTTGTGCAGAGATTAAAAAATAAAAAATGAAGGCATTTCAAACCATAATATATATGTGTCGAGCGTCATTTTATGTCAATATACAGAGTAGAACCACGGCTTTATAGTGAACTCCCTATGATTCTTATATTATCAGAAAATACCAGAAAATTTTCAATGTTATTTGCCCACATGATAGATCAAAGAGTCTTGAGGAAAGCAACATTTTTATTATGGATAGCAACGTTTACACAGTATATTTTTTGTGGGACCTGAGAACACATCAGGCACACTAAATTGTATTCTGAATACGACGAATGTCCTGATTGGCTGTAAATATATATATTTTTAGGGCCTAGGGGGAAACGCCATTTAGTCCACCTACGCATAGGCCCTACTAAGGGGGTAAATGGGACACCAGATTTTACCACTGTTTACTCGGCTATAATACCCTACAAGTGACCACTACAAAATAAAATGTATATCACCAAGAGTCCATCCAGTAGACTTACCATGCTACCATGCTTACGTTTCACAAAAACATATTTTATTATTATTTTATTAAAGCGTCCCATTTTACCGGCTACCGCGATGCGAAATTGTTGCTGTAAAGAAGCTGGGGTAAAATGGGACGCCATTGATAATGAAATTTTTTTTATTGGGGACAGTGCGAGTAAGCACACAAGTAAATCAATGGCGTCCCATTTTACCCTAATTTGGCACATTTCTAAAAGAAAACTCTTAAGGTGGCTTAGAAGTTATTTTTTAATTTGAGAAACACTAATCCGGGCCATTGATTCAGATATTTAGCCTCAAGTCGTGACCTCTGCTAAGACATGAAAAAATGGAATATCTATTTTGATGTGTTAAGCTTAAGGCCTTCACTGGGCCTTCAGAAGTTCCTGTTTAATGAAGAATGGTAGGCCTAGGCCTACTTTTAAATGGTTGGAAATATAAAAAGTCATTATATCAAAGTTCTTTTGTTGCAAAAATGGGCCAAATGTGACTATTTTATGGTTTTAAAGTATTTCCGAAACCACTGTCCCAAATTACCATGTGTCCCAATTTACCCCAAGTTACCCTACATTATAAAATATTGAGAATTTCATATATCATTTTTGCATAACAAATACAAAAGATAGTAGATCAGTGTAGCTTGAGTGGGCTGGACTAAATCTGGTTATTCTAAAAATTTTCACAGGCTCTGGGCTGGACTCTGATATGATCGAGAGGCATTGTGGTTTGTGCGAACGGGGCTAGTTCTAGGTCAGTGGGAAAGTAAGAAATTTTATAATTTTTTCTTTTTTTATGAACAGAACGAATATTTCTTTTTATCGAGCAGATATCTGTCCAAATATGAATGATCAGAGGCTGTCATTTTCTTTCGGAGGGGATCATGGTTATGAATATGTCTGTGTCTGGGGTCCGATTTTTCGCCGCACAACGGTGATACTTGCTGCATATAAAAGGAGCCTCTTTCCAGTTGATATAGGGCACAATGGTAAGTTTTTGCGTATTTCGTAGGCGATTACAATCGCTTGTCTATGACCCCCCCCCTCCCCCTCCTGAAGAAGACACCCGCTCTTCTTCGGATTTTCGAATTTATCATGTTATTTGATTGAGTCTCGTGCTAAAGTTACGGTCGCCACCAACACCACCTGAGTAACTTCTATACTTTCGCGCCCTCTCTAATTTTCATGTGCTCCCTTCCCACAATGCATTTGTAAACCAATCAATCAAAATGGCAGCGGTAAGTACTGAAATTTTGCGATATTTTTGTCGCTATTTTTGGCATCGTATAGACGTTCCTTTGAATTTAGTTTATTATGATCTTGTAACGATATGTTTATTTTACATAGGTATTGATTCCTTTTGTAAAAAATAGCTTGCATCTCTTTCTAAACGAGATGGAAATTGGTGTTGCCATGGAACTGGTGTGGAATTTGGAAACCCTACACTCACACAACACATGCATGCATGACATGCGTCATTTTGGTTTTTGTGTCTGTTTGTGTTTGTTTGTTTTTGTGTCTATTTGTTTGTTTTTGTAAGATTTCCATAATCTAGAAATAGATTTGTTTTATATTTGATATACTCTATAGTATACTATAGATACTAAAGAGAAATGAAAAACCTGAAAATTTGAGGTCGTAAAATTCTCCCTTTCGTTTCCGCACTACAGCGATTTGAAATTAAGGGGGGCATGCGAAAATAACGCATCGTGAGGTCTACTTTGATTTTCAAGATGGCAAGGCTGTCCGGGTTACGGACCTAAGAGTTACTCCATAATAAGCCCAATCGCCATTGTGACTTCCGGTTTTTGAGAGCACTTTTAGGACACTTTGACCTCTGACATATCGGGGAAATTTCTCTAATTATTATTTATTTATCTATTATTGTAAAAATGTTATCATTAAAAATATTTAAATAATTAATTTATAAAACAAATATATTTTTTTGATTTGTTTTTATTCTAGTAAAACTTTTTAAAATTATTTTTGTATGCACAAAAACCAATATTTCTGATAGGTCAAAGGACAAAGTGTCCTAAAAAAATGCAAAAACTGTCCCAGAATGCATTGCAAACTTCTAATGCCGATTTGGCTTATTGATGCTTAAAATCGTTACCCTAGCCTTAGGCTAGCCTAGTCCGAATAATCAGACCCAGAACAAAATATTAATTTCTGACATGATCCTGTACTGGGTCTGAACTGTTTCCATATGAAATCTTGATGGCAAATTGGACAATAGAAGCACATGGTTCTACGTGACAGCATTTTAATCCCTATTCATGTTACGTGAATCACGCTATTGTGGACCATCCTTCTGATACTTGAGTGTTTGGACAAGCGGAACAGTCTTTTGTCTACCTCTCTGTTTGTAAACAAACCAGGAGGTCGAAATCGTCCTCCTCGCCGAATACGAAAGTCGGCGTAATAGTACGGCACTAAGGCTAGCCTAGCATTGCCGTAAAATTAGTGAAGTTATGCGTCTAGAATAGGGAGACATGAAGTCCATGTACAAAGAAAGACTAGACTCGCTTGCCAGTCCTATATACGCCGTACCTATGTATATTAAGGACTGGCTTACGCCATTTTGGATGTCAATGGGAAATACACACTTAACGATTTGCGCCGGTTAGAAACTTGAAAAAAATAAAGGATCAAATGCATTTTAGTGTCCAAAAAGGCAAAATTATCGTCAAAGTTCTGCCTAAATCGGCACCCTTGAAGGGTTCAGAAATCGAATCGAACGAAAATATCCGATCTTTGCGATCAAAAACACAAAATTACAACTTTAAACATACTATTGTTGGCAAAAGACATTATTACCAAACAATATAGAATAGAAAATTTGACATCATTTTCTCAAAATATTGAAGAAATTTGCTCACTAGACATCGAAAAAGTACGCAATCCAATTCCCATTCAAACGCGTGGGAAACTGAAAGTGCATAATCCCCACTAAGAAAGACCAGAAATTACATTTCAAATGTACACCACAGTATTCTTCCCTGACTATTTCACTTACCATGTCACTGTTGCCCTAAACATCTTTGAAGTAAGCTTCCTTGGTTGTATTTTGTCTCTGGAAATTTATTGGTCCAAATTTGTAGTCAAATTTGCTGATGACCATACACTTGTACGTTCTATTTGAACTTTTGAGGATCACCTTGCTCTGCAGAAAGATCTTGACAGAATTCACAGGTGGACCATTGAGAATAATCTCCCCCTTAATGCTTCTAAGTGTGCTGTTGTTCATTTTTCGAGGTCTAGGGCTTGCAGTCTTTTTACATACAAGTTAGGTGGTATTCCAATTAAGGTTGTTGATGAGTATAAACTACTTGGTGTTGTTTTCAACTCTTCCTTATCGCTCACTTCACATGTTGATAATATCTGTAAAAAGGTTTCTCGCCTAACTGGTTTTGTCATCAGAACTTCTCGCCATATGCACTTCAGTGCTCTTCTGCATCTATTTAAAGCATTGATACTCCCTCATCTTACATACTGTGCTGTAATTTGGCATCCTTGTCAGACTGGCCTGCAGGCCCACAAAATCCACGGGACCGCGGGACCGGCGGTCCCAGAAAGAAATTAATAGCTGCAGAAAATTTTTAAGCCAATAAAAATTTTTAAAAAATGAAAAAAAAAAAAAAAAAAAAAATCGCAAAAATTGTAAGTTTCAAACTCTCAAACTCAACTTCAAGATTTATTATTTATTGTTTTCCACCTTATTATATGCCTCTTTGTCCATTTTCCCTTCCGCTCCCTATCTCCATGTTCAATTTCAGTCATTATTATCCATAAAATAAACTCAGTAAGCGTCGTGGCCGTCGTCAGCGACTCGGTGCTCATTAAAATTCTGCAAGGACAACGTTAGTCTTTTGTACAGTCTTTGTGAGCCTACTTAGCCCATGTGCTCCAAGTACCGGATTGACACAATACGATGCATGCGGAAGAGACCAGTATTAAATGACAGACACCCAACACGCTATTTTTAGACATAATCATCTTGCGTAATTTAATTATTGTTTGGTATGAGTTTCAGATGAAAATGGTATTCCCAGCATCAAGAAATATTTCTCATTTTGTTTCTGCCTTAGTATCAACTTTTAAGTCCTTTTGAAAAAAAAGGGTTTTATTGTCAAGCTATTTTACTGAACGAGGCAATGCTGACTCGTGAAGCGAAGCAAACGTAAACACAGCCGGAAGGCATGCTGTCAGTGCACAATCAAACTTGCCCCATTGCCACTGCAGGATTTTGCAATAGAAGCTACAGGGAACCAAATTACATGGACCGGCAATGGCGCCACTGCACGACCCCAATTGAAACCAGCCAGTCCACCTAATTAATTATTCATGAGCCCAGCACATGACCAGATTCGCAGCCATCGGAAAAAGCCGAGGTGGATTTATGAATGGAAACAAGCTTTTATGAAGATCCGGAAAGTACCGATTGATGATTTTCGGAAAATTAAAGATGGCGGGCTGTCACTACAGTTTTCAGAATGGGAAAACATGCTACCGAACGGAAGTTATAGCTGTTTGAAAAATGACTTTTACCAGCATGAAAACACACAAAATTTGTGAGTGTCATAGAAGCTTAAATTTCAGCCTTTCGTAACTGGATTTAAAAATTTGTTATGGTAAAGAAGGAATTAGTTTAGCGTAAATGGAAGTTTGTTTCATGCAGTCATGCTCTTGTAACATTGCTCGGTTGTGCATTTCCTTGTTCGCAAGCAATATTCATGATGGTTTTTCTCATGAAATTCGACCAAAAAGGTACCCATTTAAAGGTGCGACATTACATATTTTCACACAATTTTTATCAATAGCAGGTCATTTTATGCTATATGTGTTAATGTGTTTTGAAATTTAAAGTCCTAAACATTTCCAAAAATGGTCCAAAACTAGGCCCAGATCGCACCAGAGAGCATCAAAATACCTTTGGCTTCCAGGGCCCTAAGGCGGGCCCTGGACCCCAGCCGTGGGGACTAGGGTGCATCAGATGCCCCTCTTGTCAATGGATTCATCTGTCCCTAGTCTTAAAATGTTCCTATTGTCACAAAACTAACATGTGCCAAGTTTGAATTAATTCAGAGGTCGTCCTGGGGGGCCACCGAGAGCCTAAAGTTACAATGTGTGTTCCTATGTAGTAAAGTTCGTTGACCCCTGTACAATTCCAATTAGAAGCCGATCAAACAATTTAAAGTAGCTGCCATATCAAAACCGTTAGGACTTAGAAGCTCAAATCTTTTGCGCTTATATACTGATAATCATCTTCGAATCGGTGATAAAAATTAATGACCAACAAAATGAGCATGTGTGGAATTGGCACAAGCGCCCTCAATACAAAATTTCAGTGAAATAGGCATTTTGTGGTAATTTTTACCTCAAATTTTACAAATGTTGATGTCCTGGTTGTCATTACACTTTTACAAAGCAGATTTTCTGAACTTTAGATCAATATATAATACATATTAACAACTTTCAGTGTGAAATAAAGTATTATAGCACTTGGTTAAGACAGAAATTTTAGATTTTCCCAAGAATATGGACTGTGGGGGTGCTTTTGACAATAAAACACACACAGTCATTTCTTTAGAGATGGATTTTCATCACAGTTTCAAAGATGATTATCAGTACGCTTAGCTCCCAAGATTTGAGCTTCTAAATCCAAACGGTTTTGATATGGCAGCTACTTTAAATTGTTCGATCGGCTTCTAATTGGAATTGTTCGGGGGTCAACGAACTTTACTACATAGGAACACACATTGTAACTTTAGGCTCTCGGTGGCCCCTCAGGATGAAAAGAATTAATTCAAACTTGGCACATGTTAGTTTTGTGACAATAGGAACATTTTAAGACTAGGGACAGATGAATCCATTGACATGAGGGGCATCTGATGCACCCTAGTGGGGACTTCGCGCTACGCGCTCGTGATGTGCGCTTCGCGCACATATTTGACAGAAAATATTTGCCATTACAATTTAAGGTCCCAGAAAGAGTCAACATTTTTTGGGGCCCTGCTGGCCTGCTTGATAGGTTAGATAAGAGTCACAGAAAGATTTCTAAAGTCTTGATGTATAGGAAGAGGTGTCCTTCTGATCTTTCATATGAGTCTAGATTAGACGAATTTGGATTACTTAAAACATGCAACTTATTTGATTTGTTAAGGTTGATCTTCTGCTTTAAATTGATTAATGGAATTGGTCCTTCTTCTTCCTTTTGCCAATTTTTCAAGCCTTCTAAGGTTAAAGAGCTTAGATATCTCCACTGTAGTTCTCATACCAATGCCTTTTTCAATTCTGTTTTTGTTTCCTTTCCACGTTTGTGGAATGAACTTCCCACTGATGTCCGCTCTGCGCCTCCCTTAACTTGTTTAAGGCAATATGTAAAGAACATTTTATGATGTAATTATGCTTTTCATATGCATGTATATCTAAAAATGTTTTGGAAACTTACATAGTTCCAATAGTTGTATAATTTGAGTTACATGTAGGCCCACTCTAAGGTAGTAACATTGTTCACATGTGTATTAATTTATTTTGCTGCATGCCTATCTTGTGTGCTGTTGATACATCCTATGTGCATATGTTATGTCTTAGAGTGTTCACTTTTTTTTTCTAAAAATGTTTTTTTTTTTTTTTTTTTAATGTGTACATGTATCTTGAATTTATTATTATTTTTATATGTACTTATAATCAGGAAAGAAGAACACATTGTGTTTGGACTGTTTAGTCTATTTCTTCTTTCCTGGATTGTCATTTAAATTGCTTTTAGTGTTTTTTTTTCATGTTTGTAATTTATGACAATTGAAATAAATATTATTATTATTATTATTATTAATATCTTGACATTAATGCACATATCAAATGCATCCCCGGCCCATGGGGACCCGGGGATGGCCGGGTCGTGAGCCGTGGATTTTGGGTTTAAAAGTTCAAGTCCCGGTAAACACCTGGCCAGTCCCGGACCCACCGGGCAAAACTCTCAGCCACTCCCGGCCCCGGGCGAATATCCGATGCAAACCGATGCAAACCCCGGGTATTCCTCGGCCCAAGTTCCCGGCCCTGAGCATCGGATATATGCCTGGATCTAGGCCTACATATGGTTTTAATATCGCGGACTCAAAATTTGGTATTCAGCCCAGGTACTTCACTAAATGGACTGCCGAGCTCTGGCTGACATGCTGGGAGGATTCAAACGCTTCAAATATAGGCCAACGTGTGTTCCAAATACGTCAGTTACTCACCTTGTTGCGGAACATCTAAAAACGATAACGAAATTAGGCTACCTAGATTCTCGTCACTAGTGCAGAGCAGCGTAATTCTCAGATATAGGCCTACTGTTTCCACTTTCGGACTAACGTCGGAAAATGCCGGGAATAAACCAGGAATATCGTATTGATATAGGGCCTACATGTAGGTCTATATGATTATAAAACATCAAAGATATGAAAGAAACAGGTCACTGCATTTACATCTACGCGTAATAGTCTTTTCGTGTATTTTTCATGCTTTGCAGTGGCAGGGGAACGGGACAAGAGGGGGATCCATGTGAGCCATCAAGTGCTATATTTAATATGCATGCTTGTTTTAAATATATTATGAGGCATGAATGGCGGGTCGGAAAATGCCGGGAATAAACCAGGAATATCGTATTGATATAGGGCCTACATGTAGGTCTATATGATTAAAACATCAAAGATATGAAAGAAACAGATCACTGCATTTACATCTGTCCACCATTATACGGGAGTGGCGAATGTTCGATCTTTGCATCAACTCAGTGGATTATTAATATACATCCACGGCTCAAGTACGGCAAGGGATTCCTTGACCCATAAATGTGGACATCCTTACTAGCGAACCACGGCCCATTTTACTGGTTGGAAAACCCCGGTAAGTTAAGACATAATCCCGGCCCGGCTCGGGTAAAGTCCCGGCCCACTTTCCCGGGGTTTTGGCCGACGTCAAGTCTAATACCAGTCCCGGCCAACACCCGGCTCCCCCCGGGATACATTTTGAGTCAAATCCCGGGTCACATGATGTCAAGTCCCGGACCATCCCCGGGTCCCCAGGGGTCGGGGTTGCATTTGATATGTGCATAAGTGTCCTGGTTGTAAGCTACACCATGCTTCAAATGGTGTTGATCAAATCTGGCTCTCAAAATGTCTGACAAAACAATCCCTTCTTTTGACCTTTCATAGAGACATTTGTTGTTCTACCAATACCCAACAGAACAGAGACTGTGACTATGAGGTCATATCATGACATCACTAAAATACCACATCATCATGTCAGCCATATGCAGGTCAATGAACATGTGGACTCCCAACCATGCTTGTTCAGCATGCATTGGGGCTATTGGCTGCACATGTCACTGCTATCAAGGCCTTGTGCATGTGTCTAAGGTCTGAAAGGTTATGTTTATGGGCCATGTACAATGGACATGTACAGCTGAATTTGTCATGTGGATATTCAAAGTGAGTACAAATTGGGGATCATATTTTTCAGATATGGATTAAGGGTTTTTGGTGCATTTTGAAAGTGGTAGGTGTGTGGGAATTCTCATAACTGGTGCAGATATCATGTTTTGGAATGTAAACAACTTTGACAGCTTGTCCACCTTATATCTTACTTTGGTGATATGCTGGGCAAGTCATACATACTGGGTATAAAGTGAAGTAGTGGATTCAAATCCTACTCCCATGCTGGCACATTTCCTTGCTTTTTTCATTTGGGTTCAACCCAGTTGTATCTAGATAAATAATTAGCAACTAATTACCTGTTTCATTTTGCATATTCAGTCCACAGCCCAGAAAGTGCAAGAAGTACGAGAAGTAACCCGTATTGAGCTTAATTGGAGCGCATTCCCATATCCGTGGTTTGGGATTAGATGATGCATTGGAAGCCAGGCAGGTGTCTCAGGGCATGGTGGGACAGGTGGCTGCAAGAAGAGCAGCAGGTGTCATACTGGAAATGATTAAGGTAACGCCCTATTGTGTCAATTAGTATTCATTTATATTATAATTCATAAAAATTTATAAATTGTCTACTTACCATGAATCCCAATGATTAAAATGCTGGATACAATTCAAAGATCCGTAGGAGCTCTAAGGCCATACAAGTTTTTTAGGCCTTAAATCATCATAAAGTGGTGATTTCCATTCACAATTGTTGCCAGTAACAGGAAATTGGTAAATGTCACTGATTTAATGGTACACAGTGATTCTTCAAATTAAGAACACCCAGCTAGGGTTTTTATAAAATATGACATCATTAAGCGTGTTGGAGAAAATTGCTGCTTGTTTCCAACACATTTAAAATACATTACCAAAACCTATGTCAGGGTAGCTTTATATTGTAAACATTGTTGCTCAACAGTTGAATTGTTACATCTTTTCATACTCCTGCAGGAAGGTAAAATAGCTGGACGTGCTGTACTTATAGCAGGACAACCAGGAACTGGAAAAACTGCTATTGCAATGGGTAAGATATTGCAATTGTTTTCGCTAGAAATGAAAAACAAATAAGAAATTCTTGTGTAACCATCACTCCAAGATATGATACATACTCATTAGGAATCTACTCTCTCCTTATTCCAGAAAAATAACGCACTAATTTCTTTTGGAAACTTTTTGGATTTATGTATGTTTCATTTGGCAAAACAAGATATTTTTCAGAAAAAATGAGTGCTGTATTTTTCAGGAGTAGATAATGATTGTTGTGTTCCCTGAACAAATATTTGAGTGTAATTATTTATAGTTTATTGTATTGCACTATTCCATACACCCCTATGGAAGACATGGCCTCAATCTTCCACACACAGAGCGTAAATTTCAGGTAACCCCATTTGGAATTAACATTCCGTGTGTGGATTACAGAGCCCTGTTACCAACTTTTCTCACTATTTAATCATTAATTTTCCCATCATGTACAGGTATGGCCCAGGCATTAGGACAAGACACACCATTCACAAGTATTGCTGGCAGTGAGATATTCTCTCTTGAAATGAGCAAAACAGAAGCACTGACACAAGCATTCCGTAAATCTATTGGTATTCAGTATCAAGTAAGTCACTCTTTATTAAACTGGCTAGTGTAAACAGACCACAGCTTTCTGACTTTAAGCAGTGAAACTAATAATTCTGGAAAGTTACCAGGCTGACATGTATACATATATATACAAAACAAAAACCACAACACCACATGAGGATTATGCACTGAGCACCCCCAGAAGCTCATGCATTTTAGCATTTTATATGGCTATAGGATGGCTCTCCTTTGACGTGATTCTTATTTAATAAAGGTATAAAAACCTCCACCAATTGTTATAAAAAGAATTTAAATCCCTTTACTGTGTGGCGTTTGGAATGCAGCAATGCACCACAAGTGGAATGCTAACACTATTTTTAATGTTTCAGAGAAGAGACAGAGATCATTGAGGGTGAAGTGGTAGAAATACAGATTGACAGACCAGCAACAGGCACAGTAAGTTATGAAAGTGTGGAACTCGCTGTAATGTGAAAATAATCCACTTGTTTTTGGTGAAGGGAAAGGAAAGAAGGAAGGACGAAAACAGGAAGATGATGAGAAAAATTTGTCTGTCCAGTTAAGAACCACAGACTCCTCTGGTGTGGAGGACAAGATTGGGAATAGCATGCCTTGAGTGTTATGCTGTCCTGGCCAGCATTTTTGTGTGTATGATTGATGTGGTATGCTTATTCTTGCAGTTGCTCTGTGTGGTGGCATTTTGTAGGATTTGTCTGTGCTCGGATTAAATCGGTCTATGCAACCAAGGCTGCAATCCTAGCTAGCGTTTTTGACAGTTATGACTGGATTCAGAATTTCTCTCTCTAGACCCAAGGAAGGCTGAGAGTAAAAACCATTTACTATGTTATGATCAGCTCTTAATAGGCAAGAATTATTAGGTTTTTGTTAATTTAAAAAAGTCAGTCATGCAATACACAAGGTGCAGTCCGCAGTGTTAAGAGTCAACGCCTATTACGAGCTAGTTGATTTGCCAGGAGTGGCCGTCTTGTCCTTGATCGGTATCTTCAATTCTAATGCTTAGGCTGTTTCAGGGTTTCAAATGAATTGCCTTTGAAATTCCTGTAACAAAACCAGGCATAACACACTCCCTATGGACCTGCATAGGCACCTGCAAATTAGGTCAAAATTATACAAAATGTTTAAATAGTCGTTGATTTTATACATTGTTGATTTGACCTGGTATATGGGTTTCTCTATCTAACAGGGAGCCAAGATTGGTAAACTAACTCTGAAGACAACCGAGATGGAAACCATCTATGATCTGGGTGCAAAGATGATTGAGTCACTTACAAAGGAAAAAGTACAGGCAGGGTGAGTGAGTTGAAATTGTTGACTAATTGGGTGAACATTTGCGTACAGCCCACTCATCAATAAGATGCAATTGTTGGGAAAGGCACTTCTGAAATAATTTAAGATTAAATTCTAAAGAATTAAGGAAAATAAAAAGAAATTGGACCACGGTTTTCATCATAAAAATAAAATATGAATGTAAAACTTGAAGTGAAACGAAGTATAGGTGTACAGTGTACAGTTTTTTGTAAATAAAGGTTGGTAGCACCACGTTTCATTATTTTACTGAACTTTATTTAAAACGTTGTGTCTAATCTATTTGATGACAAATTTCCACCTTTCTTATACCATATTCCTCAACATTTTATGCATTTTGCTACTATATCTTACAGAGAAACATAACAATATAATGTTCAAAATAGTCCAAAACAGAAATGTTTTGTAGACTCATAACCGGAACGATCTTACCTTTCCGATGTTGATTAAGATACTTCTTGCATCGATCCTGAGATGCGGAAAAACCAATAGTGATTTTGTCCCACATAAATGAATAAATAACAAAACCCCCCGATCCCCCGTTGGAAACACCCAAAAGGTGACGTCACACCATATGATCGCCCCTTATCCGACTTGGGATCCCCTACTCGGACCAAACTTGTAGGGGTGGCGGGTCGGGAATAATCAACATCGGAAAGGTAAGATCGCTCCGGTTATGAGTCTACAAAACATTTCTGTTTTGGACTAGACTCAGTACACCGGACGATCTTACCGCTTCGATGTTGATTAAGATACTTCTTGCATCAACATCTGAAAGATCGATCTAGCAAGTAACCGACGGATGGAGGTACAAGATTGGTCAGCATCTGATCAGGGATCGGGAGCGGTAACGATGGTTTTCGCGAGGTCAGAAAATATTTTCCCCAACGGTCGGGAAAACAAAAAGACCACGCGATCACAGACATAAACCTCCTTACTTAATAAGTTCGGTGGTTAAGAATAGAGACACTGGTTCTTACCATGCTGAGTATTCTGTATAGTCTGAAAACCTGGTACCCGTACACCACCGTAGTATGATCGCCCGTCCCGGTAAACCTCCCGCCCGGCTCTGATTACTAACGTAAACGGAAGTATCGTAGAGAAGGGCGAAGGTGGCTTCCGGGACACCGCCTGCTAGATCTCCTCAAGGGACAACCCAACGGTATACCCAAGATGATGAGATAGCTCGTGTCGAGTGGGTCGTGGGACGCGAAACCTTCGCGATCGCCCGGACTCCACCAACACCTGGACCAGCCATTGCGACAGCGGCTGGACCGAAAGGCTCTGTAAGGGTGATGAATGCGGTCTTGAGTCCCTCGCAAGGCTTGTGTTCGGAAGAAATAGTGCTGCAGCGCCTTATCGGACACCCCAGCCTATCTTTGGCTTCAGCCGAACCTTGCCCAACCCTGGGGATTGGAGAGGGACGAATGTTGATATGCACCGCGCCCGTTCGTAGTCGACGAGAACAGAGCACCGAAACAGTGTCGCTCCAGTGTTTGTGAACACGGAAGCTAACCTCGAGACCGTGTGCAACTCAGCACCGCCGTCCCGAAGCCAACGCCAAACCGGAAAGCCATCTTGAGAGTTACGTATTTAAGCGTCGCTTTTGACGGAAGCTCAAAAGGGTGACCCTTAAAGTAATCTAAGACTGTGTTGGGATCCCTTAGGAGGATCACTTTCCTTTTCGGCGGACACTCGTTGAACATACCGTCGAGGCGTAGACTAATAAGGTAACCATCGGCTATGATAGTCGACCCGTCTCGAAACCTCGGTGAATGGAGAGGATAGCTGACTTATAGCTGGCCCCAGTGGCCCGCTGAAGTCTTGCTTGGAACTTTTCTGTCAGAAACTCCGGAACTAGCAGCACAGAGGCTCTAGCGGGAGAGCTATTTGTCTCATTGCACCAAGCGTAGTATGGAGCCAGACTCTGGCTATACGCACGGAGGGTAGACTTCCGTCTAGCCCCGGCGTTGTGAAAAACAGCTTATGATGAATATTATCCCTCCGCCGCGCGTTGCCTGGTAAGGGCCATGCAGCTAACTGCAGGTGCTCTAGTGATAGACTGGGTACCTCCCCTCCGGGCATCCGGAGTAGATCTGGTACCTCGGGGAGTGCCAGCAGGCTTGCCGCTAGCAGAATGACAATGCAGTCTTTCAACCCGATCTTGGCCACCACCCTCATGAGTAGTGCGATCGGAGGGAATGCATAAGCTGTCATCCCTCCCCAGTCTATGGACAGAGCGCCCACGGTGAATGCTTGGGGTCCGCGACCCTTGAGCAGTACACCGGCAGTGGATGATTGCGATGAGATGCGAACAGATCTATCGAGGGGTGGTACATCCTCTTGAAGATCGTCTGAGTGACCTGCGGAGCAAGGGACCATTCTGTTGGTCCCGACACCCTTCCTCGTGACAGATTGTGCGCGAGGATGCTGGTGACGCCCGCGATGTGTATCGCTCTCATCGTAATCTGCCTGAACTTGCACCACCCTATCAGGTGTCGTGCATGCAGGCACAATCGTGGTGGCCCGGAGTCCCCTTGTCTGTTGGGGTAGGCTACACGGTTGTGTTGTCCGTCAGGACAACGGTATGTGATTCCACGATCACCTCCTCGTAAGCGAGGGAGGTTGCTGTGAAACTCTGTCTCTATGGCCCCGTAGGCCCTAGACGGAGTCTCCGTGGATGTGGACCCCCAGCCCCGTTTTTGACGCTATGGTCGTACACTACGTGACATACCTGGGGTGCAGGAAAACCTGACACCCTGGGTCAAATTGGGCTGATGGGTCCACCACCAGAGTTCTCTCGCACGATCTCCGACAACGGAACCGCGAGGGATATTGGTGACGACTGGGCCTGCAAGCAGGCTAGAAGGTGCAGTTGGGTAAGCCTAACGTAGAAACGGCAGTACAGAACGAGGTCTACCATACTGGCCATTAGGCCTACCACCTTCATCCATGCCACAGCGGGTATTGCCCGAAACTCGGCCAAGAGTCGGGCACACCGCACCATGTTCGTCACCCGCTCGGGTGAGGGCACCGCGATCCCCTCCGTGAGGGTGATCTGGGCCCCTACAAATAGTGGTGTCTGCGTCGGGACCATGCTGGACTTTCTTTGAGCTGATCAAAAAATCCAGGGTCCCGCACCCTACGGACTATCAACCCCACGAGACCCGTAGTCTCCAGTGGAGTGCGTCTGTATATGAGCCAAACGTCCAGGTAGCAACTGATGTTGACACCCCTGTGCTTCAGGTATGCTGTCACCGCACTGACCAAGAGTGTAAACACCCTGGGAGAGATGGACAGGCCGGATGGCCGGTATCAAAACTAGTAATTTTGATCCTGTACCTAGAAGCGCAGATACCTCCGATCTTGAGAGGCGATTGGCATATGCAGATAGGCGTCCGAGAGATCTAGCGATGCTGTTCCCATACCCCTGATGGGGCAGGCTAGCACCGAGGCGAGAGTCCCCACCCTGAACCTCTTGGGCCTGAAGAACTTGTTCAACAGCCTGCGGTTCCGGATGGGGCTCCCGTCGCCAGTCTTCCTTGGAGCCAATGGCTCCAAGATCACCCGGAGAACGGGGGGTAGACCGGGACAATCGCCCGCTTCATGAGAAGCTGTGTGATCCCTGTCAGTAGTGCCCGACGCTGGGGGCCGTCTGACGGCACTACTGTGGACCTCTGAAATGTGCAGACGAATGTGGGGAGACTGGGTTGCCAGTCTGTAACCCCCACTCACCACTGACCATACCCAGGCGCCCAAAGAGATGGTTTCCCACCTCTGGGCGAAAGCCATAAGTAGGGATGACCAATGAACCATCAACTTGATTAGAACGCTCCCATAGACATGCAGGGATCTCAACTGTGCACTGCTTGCACAGACATTTCTAAATTGATCTCATTCTTTTATTTTTCAATATTTTTCTGTAAAAATTGGAGAAGTGACTGCCAATTATATTTTGTAACTATCTTGCAAATTACAGCAACACAACTGATTTCATTTTCCTGTAAGTGCGAGTCAAAATTGGTCCATCGCCACAGTGCGTTTAATTGCCAGTGGCTGAGTTCAGCACTGCTCAAGAATGGCACAAAATATTCATGTCAATAATTTCAGGTGAAAAACGTGGCCTACTGAGCTGTAATTTGGCAGAGTTGTCAGTAATACCTCTATCATACCCTCTGTAAAAAGGGAAAAAAAAAATGAACAAGTAGATCTCGAGTTACAAATTAAATCACCAACTTCCCTTTGGAATTTTCATACTCCTTTTGAATCATTTCTGAACCTTTCTGAACATAAATGTGAAGTTTCGTTCTCATTCGATGTATTTTTCACCTGATTTCAACCCTAAACGTTTTCTTATATTTAGGCCTATACCATCTACAACTTGCTGCTGGCTATACCTTGTTTAGAACTTTCAAAAGAAGTACCTGAATGTGCAACCATAACTGTTTCAAAATAGCCCTTGAAAGTCATGCAGGTGACTCGAGGTCATGCATTGAATTGGTTTGAATGAAGAATACTACCGAACCAGCACCTTTTGTTAGAAGTCACACATGAGCATGATCAGTGAAGTGGATAACCTCTATTGTTGTGAATGAGTCAATGACCTTCAATGACACTTAAGATTTTGTTTGCATACACCTACTAATTGGTCATATTAAACCCAATA